>NW_026101678.1:0-1499 GCF_025091365.1 Daktulosphaira vitifoliae
AGGTTTCACTTTTTCGTCGAAATTAAAATTTTTTCGTCTTTCAAAGTGTCTTTATGTGTAAACATGTTGTTTTTCTTAAATCTTATGTTTTTTCTTAGTTAGAACGTAGTTTAATGATGTTTCACTCTTTCGTCTACTTTAAAATTTTTTCGCCTTTCAAAGTGTTTTTATGTGTTAACATGTTGTTATACTTAAATTTTTAATTTTTTCTTACTTAGAACGTAGTTTGATGTTGTTTCACTTTTTCGTCTACTTTAAAATTTTTTCGACTTTCAAAGTATCTTTAAGTGTAAACAAGTTGTTTTCTATAAATTTTAAGTTGTTTTTCATTTAGATCTTTGTTTAATGAGGTTTCACTTTTTCGTCGACTTAAAATGTTTTACACTTTCAAAGTCTATTTATGTGTAAACATGTTGTTTTTATTAAATTTTAAGATTTTTCTTACTTAGAACGTAGTTTAATGATGTTTCAATTTTCGTCGACTTTAAAATTTTTTATACTTCTAGAGTTTATTTATGTGTAAACATGTTTTTTTCTTAAATTTAATGTTTTTTCTTACTAAGAACGTAGTTTGATGATGTTTCAATTTTTTGTCTACTTTAAAATTTTTTCGACTTTCAAAGTGTCTTTATGTGTAAACATGTTTTTTTCAAAAATTTTAAGTTTTTTCTTACTTAGAACGTAGTTTCATGAAGTTTCACTTTTCATCAATTTTAAAATTTTATTGACTTCCAAAGTTTATTTATGTGTAAACAAGTTGTTTTCCAAAAATTTTATGTTGTTTTTCATTTAAATCTTTGTTTAATGATGTTTCACTTTTTCGTCCACTTTAAAATTTTATCGACATTCAAAGTGTTTTTATGTGTAAACATGTTGTTTTTCTTTATTTTAAGTTTTTTCTTACTTAGAACGTAGTTTCATGAAGTTTCACTTTTCATCAATTTTAAAATTTTATTGACTTCCAAAGTTTATTTATGTGTAAACAAGTTGTTTTCCAAAAATTTTATGTTGTTTTTCATTTAAATCTTTGTTTAATGATGTTTCAATTTTCGTAGACTAAAAAATTTTTTCGATTTTCCAAGTGGTTTTATATGTAAACATGTTGTTATACTTAAATTTTTAGTTTTTTCTTACTTAGAACGTAGTTTAATGATGTTTCACTCTTTCGTCTACTTTAAAATTTTTTCGAGTTTCAAAGTATCTTTAAGTGTAAACAAGTTGTTTTCTATAAATTTTAAGTTGTTTTTCATTTAGATCTTTGTTTAATGAGGTTTCACTTTTTCGTCGAAATTAAAATTTTTTCGTCTTTCAAAGTGTTTTTATGTGTAAACATGTTGTTTTTCTTTATTTTAAGTTTTTTCTTACTTAGAGCTTAGTTTAATGATGTTTCAATTTTCGTCGACTTTCAAAGTGTCTTAATGTGTAAACATGTTTTTTTCTAAAATTTTAAGTTTTTTCTTACTTAGAACGTAGTTTCATGAAGTTTCACTTTTCATCAA
>NW_026101679.1:0-1498 GCF_025091365.1 Daktulosphaira vitifoliae
TCTCGATTTTGTATTTTACATTTTTAACTTAATAATGCTATAACTTTTTGAAAAATGTATGGATCAACACAATTTTTTTATAAGAAATAATATTTTTTAATAATCCCTTTTTCATTCGACGTACTTTATCTTAATCAGGATATTAATAAGGAAATAGCAGATCATGTAACTTTTTGAATAATCCACCAATTTTTTAAAAATAAACACAAATTTTGAACTTGTAAGATTCATAAAATGGGATACTGTCTAAGGAGGAGTGGAGGGAGCCCCCCACAAGCTTTTAATGAGAAACAAATTATGGAAAATGATACAAAGGCCCAAAATTGTTGGCCCCTCCAATAAACATTTTCTGGCTACGTGCCTGGGTAGGTAAAGGGTCAGATTTATAAAAACAATATACCAATGGACATCTAAAAAATAAAATTATATTAATTTGGTTATTTTTGATAAAGTTTTAGCAGTTTAAAGTATAAAAAATTTCGAAAATTTTTAAATTTGTAATTTTTTTGGAGATTTCCTCCATTTACGGGGAACGAGGGAAATTTTTTCAATTTATGAGGTTTATGTCTTCGACTAGATATGATTTGTGATCTTTTGACGTATCGTGAAAGAAATCGGTTCGGTGAGAGCTGAGAAAAAGTAGTAACAGACACAAAAAAAATTAAAAAAAACATACATCATAGTAAAACTAATACCTTCTCAGCTTCGTGTCGAAGCGTCAAATCAATTAACTACTCTATCTGTTATATATTAATATACAATCAGCGGCATATTTATAAGTAGGCAATATAGACAACTGCCTACAGCGGTATATTTTAAAGGGCGCCAAATATTGAGGGCTAACAAATTTGTAAAAAGCGAGTTATTTTTTTATTGTTGCTAAGACATATTGAGTTTCTAATAATTATCATAATCGTTTTCATTTATTGTGAATTTATTATACGTACATTAATAGCTACAAGCAATTTATTTATGATTTATTAATAAACATAGATTAGCTTGAAAAATACTTTTTTTTTGAGGAATAATTTGTAATGTTATGGCAAGAATATATAAAAATGAGCCTTCTCCTATAACGTAATGAAATGCGGCAAATTTTTATATACCTATAGGAGGAAAATATGTGATTACGCCCCTATATATACTACACTATAATGATACTATAAATAAATAAACTAGCACATACACACATTTGCATTTGTAATATTGTGTCTAATGTAAGTATAACATAATAAAAAGTAACCGTAAAATTGAAAAAATGCAAAATAAATTTTAGTTCTCATATTAAATGTAATGTAACTCGAAAAATATTTATTTAAATGAAAATTTTATTTTTTCATTTAAATAAAATTGTCTTTTAAAGAACTTTTATACGAAACTCTTTTTTGTAAGTATTTTGACTTGAAATATTTATTGACAAAATTAAAAAAGCTCATATTTTAGCTTCGATGCGAAGCTGAGAAGGTATTAATTTTACCATTTTACTTTTTTACAAAAA
>NW_026101680.1:0-1498 GCF_025091365.1 Daktulosphaira vitifoliae
AGTTGAGGTAGGATAATTACCCCAGTAAAAATGATTACATGGTGAAGTTACAGGTTTTTTTGTTTGGAGGGGGTAATAACATTTTTTTTATGTTTAATTCCTTAAAACGCCACTGCTATAAAAAGGTTCATATAAGCGCAAGACTCAGGGTACGTGGCCTGTTCGGATTGTCCCTGCGCTTGTTCTAAGTAGAGTGAAATATAATAATCTCATGAAATTTCAATACAATCTCCATATTTGATATTATATATATAGTTTGATTATTTTAATATTAGCCATTAAATTTATCTTAAAATAATAAATATGTTTAACAAATTAATTTTTAAATTCATATTTTTCTTGATTTATCAGTTATTATTTACTTTATTAACTCAACCCTTATACATTATAATAGTATTAATTTCATTTTTTTAAAAATGTATTATAAATATTTAACTAGCTTGTAAAATAAAAAAAGTTCTATTAAATAAATGACTTAACAATAACTTAGCGAATTTTGTCGAGAGTTATTTTAAAATATTGAGTGGAAAAATATCGCGCAGAGTAATGTGTATTGATAAAAATAACATAATTAGCACCTCATCTCCACTCATCATATATATACATTAATTATATTCAAGGATGAAAAAGGGAAGGAGACAGAGTATTTTTATTAAAACAGCCTTCCTGAATTTTTAAGTATACTGAGTGATTGTTTAACTATGTCTCACAAAATGACCTCGAAAATATAATTGTTTTTTTTCAAAAGTTAGTAGTATTCTATGTTCTATGATTTTCTAAAAAAATGTTCTTCTCCCTTAATGTAAATATATATGTTTAACAATCTGACAAATGGGAAACGATCACATTAGTATGAAGACTGACTTAAGATGTAGCACAAGTCTGTTAATTTTGATCTTTAGATATTTATGAACCACATTACTCTTCACACCCTCGTAAAAATGTTAATACTTTTAAAATACTGGTTCAAATTTTGTTATGGCCGATTCAGTTTCTCAGTGTTTTTTTTTTTAATGATAGAACATAAGATACTCTTAATCTCTAAATAGAACAAATTACATTGTGTTATATTTTTGAAATTATTGTATTATATATTTAAATATATTGCGTGAGGATTGTTATTAGTATTATTGAGACATCATTTTTTATTCTTTAACTATATGATATTTAAAAGAACGTTGGCTTCATTAATATAATTATTTTTTAGATCAATAAGTGTTATTATTTTGAGAAAACTGTAAAATAAAGTTATGACGGTAAACTGTTAACAAATAAATTCATTGTTTTTAATTATGTGTAGTAAAAATTATCTCAATAGTACACACATGACATTTCTTCTAAATAAAATACTAAAATAAAAACACTAACATCTGGTAATTCTCAGCACATTTTTATTGTTCAAGTGTTTTTTTTTTTAATTTTTACTTAGAACAATTATGAACCAACACTTATTGATGATTTCGTATATCAATAAAAAAAAAAAAAAAAGGCTAAATAT
>NW_026101681.1:0-1498 GCF_025091365.1 Daktulosphaira vitifoliae
TCTCACAGCAATTTGCAAGAATAAAAGAAGTAAGTAAATTTATGTTATCCCAATTATTTTAAGTTAATAAGTTTGAGTAAATAATAACAAAGCAATAGATCATTTATTAAATTAATAAATCTTAGTGTTAATTTTGATTGGTCAGTTAAAATATTATACATAATCACGTTATATGGTATTCGTGAACTGGCTCCGCCGTTTCGTTGCCTCTTAGGACATTAAAAACTAACCAGACAAAAGTTTATTACACCTCAATTAGAGGTACTGCGTTATTATTTTTATATCTAGTTGTCTTTGTCGTTCTAAACCCTCGAACCATACGACCCCAATAGATACACAACATCAGGGTCTCACCATATGTAGCCCAATCCCAAAATTTCTTTATTTTTACTTTTTAATTTTTGTTATTTGAATTATAACAATATTTAGTTAGTATAAACGCTTTGTTATAAGTATATTAAATAGATTTTGTTACCAAAGTGTCTTATCAGTGACAGTATACGTGAGCTGTGTGATTGAAATAACTCGGAGTAAAGGAATTTAAAACCTAGCTGTCTCTCATGTGAAATATAAAATAATAAAACAAAAACCAAGTCAACAATAGTTTTCTTTATCTCAATCCAATGGTAAACCGGATACCGGAGCCAAGTGACACGATTTACGTCGCAATAATGTATTCGACACTGATTAAGATAGTAAGGACCCGTGTCATTTATTATTAATGAAAAACAGCAAATTATTTTAGGGAGAAAATGAATATTTCCAAAAAGGTAAAAAAAATTATTGCATTAATAGAAGTAGTAGTTAACTATACGACCAACCGTTATGTAAAACTAATTGATAACTGCAATAGCATATTTAAAAAAGGTGATGTTGCGGCGTACGTTATCGTATAGTAATTTTTCTATTATTATTATTGTGATAAGCAGACGATCGATTTTCTGATGATCAGCGAAGAAACATCAGTCTCCAAATAAATACCTCACTATGCACATACAGCAAAATTTCGTTTTTATTAATTTGTAGTTAAGCGATCTAAGTAGCCTTCTTCTCGTTATAAGAAAAATACAGTCCACATTAGCNTCTAAGTAGCCTTCTTCTCGTTATAAGAAAAATACAGTCCACATTAGCAACAGTCGAAGAGCAAAAGCAATATTTACTACAAGTAAAAATGAAAATATTTATAATTTTCCATTATTAACTAAAATAAGTGATAATATTTATTTATTTATTTATTGCAGACCGTACAATACTATTGGAAGAGGTACCCTAATTATACTCATAGTACGTTAAATAAACAGTTTTGATCCATCATATATAAATCGTTAGTGTTATTAAAACTGCATAACTATAAATCTAACTATAATTTTACATATAACTAATATTTTTGAAAATTAAATATTACATATTTTTTATACGAAATATTTTGTTGTAAAATGATTATTTCAATCGTGAATTTTAGAAAAAAAGATTTAAAATTTTTTATTTTATATTTTTA
>NW_026101682.1:0-1497 GCF_025091365.1 Daktulosphaira vitifoliae
TGATACTTATGAATGAATTAGATGGTTTACAAGCAATTTTCATCAGAGACCAAAATAAAATTTTCTACGCCAATTTTCGGGGAGATTTAAAATTTTCAAAAATCCCCGTATAAAGGGAAATAGTCCGATTTAAAAAAAATGTATGTGGGATGAAATGAATAAATATAAAGTTTTAGAAAACATTATTTATCATGATCCATACATTTTTCAAAAAATTATAGCAATTTAAGATTTAAAATTTAAGACAAAAAAAAATAAATTTAAAAAGATTGAACACATTGTGGTCAGATTGGCATTACCTAGTTAATTTCGCATCCAAGCATAAAATAAGGTTTTATATTTATGGGCTCTAAAATATTAAATCCAATTTTAATACTAGTTATGAAAGATTTCTTACTGAATTTGCGTTTTAATGATGATTCATATAATTTTGACAATTTATTTAATGCAGAAATATTCTTAAAAATAATATTAAATTTTTATTTTCATTNCAGAAATATTCTTAAAAATAATATTAAATTTTTATTTTCATTATTAAAGCCATAAAATTAACTCGTATTGTGATTTAAATTAAAGTTTAACTCAAAACAGCTATCCATTAGTTATGTAGGACAAAAAATAACAACAATATAATAAATTGTATAAAAATAGTGGTGACAAACATAAAAAAAGCAAACACATCATAGTAAAATGAATACCTTCTCAGCTATTGTTTGTAAATAAATTGAGTGAATAGTATTTAAAACAAATTTATGTATATACTTTGTAGGATGTGCAAATTTTAAACATTATTAAATTATTACAAATATAAAAATTAGTAAATATATCTATGGTATACCACAGATTATTTGATAAATTAACTACACTTGCTTATTTATCAAAAAAATCATATGTGCAGTATAAATGTAATTATAATTAAAATGATACCTAGATTAATCCTAAACCATACATTAAATTATATTTTTGAATAAAATTTGATACATAAAGCAATTAAACGGAACACACAATATTGATTAAATATAGGTAATTTAAAAATAAAAATTGAAAAATTAAAAAATATACATAACCAATTATATAAAATCATTATATATTACTTCTTTAATATTATGATTGTGTGATATCATTACTAGAATAAATGAAAAAAAAAGTAAAGAAAGTTTGATTATTCTGAACAATGTAAATTAATTATAGTTTCAATTGGTACAATTGGTGTAAACTATGCAAGAGTTAATAGAATCAATTATTTTGTATATTTAATTATTCACAAAACTATTATTTTTAATAACAAAAAAAAAATTAATTAATTAAAAAGTTGTCATTTTTTTTGAAATTAACTAAAATTTATTTTGAAAAAAAAATTTTAAACAAAAAATAATGTATTATTACACATTATACATTATTAGAGTTAAATTATATTATAAAAAAAAAAAAAACGGTAGCACAGTGGGGTCGAGGCACAGTGTGGACGAGGCATAGATGGGACAAGTATAGATGATA
>NW_026101683.1:0-1496 GCF_025091365.1 Daktulosphaira vitifoliae
CTAAAATCACTTAACTTTAACAAGCTATAACGGACGAACGGTTAATTGAACAAAAAATTGTATTAACTAAGTTGTTTGTAATTTTTTTTTCTATCATATTATAAAATTAAAAATTAGGGTTCCCATTTAAGACAATTATAAATAAGGGTTATTATACCTTATATAAGGACGAAAATAATAATGATTTGACTACATATTAATGTAGAGATTTTTGAACTTGATATTTTTTCTCTTTACAAAAATTTAAAATTCTCAATAGTTTCTGAGAAAATGAGTGTCTTACCAGACTTCTATCACTCTGTATATAAATACTTCAAACTTTTTATGTGAAATACAAAATATAGTAATAGGTAAATAAACTCTTTTAGATTCTAACATTTATATACCCAGGCGGGGGGAAGTGTGAGGCCAGAAATGTCTAGTGCTAAAAATAGAAGCATCTGCGCCTTACCACTAGTTAATATTTTACATTGTTAATAACTACTGAATACTCGTCCTAAAATTGTTAGTTTATTAAATTACGATTAAAATATACCCTATACTATAATTTTAAACTAGGTTTATAATACAATAGGGGAACGAATTATTTTTTATTTAAAGAAACGAGTCCCTATTTTAGAAAGTCAATGAGAAACGGAACAAGTTCCGATTAAAAATGAATTTTCCCAACACTATATACAAATTACGTTATAAAACTTTAAATTTAAAATTTATTAAAACAGCAAAAAACTTGTTTTTATTTTATTATATAATGGATGAAAGAAATTATTTTTATTATATTGATGAATATTATTACTCTCCATAACCATTACACAACATTATTACTTTTAAGTAAATATTTTAGTTGGGTTTATCTACTAATTGCCTAGAGGAAATTCAATATCTCCTTAAAAAAATAAAAGTTAATTGAATAACTCAAGTATTCAGATAATCTATTAGCTATAAAATTTTTTGTTAGTATTATATTTTAGCTTCGATGCGAAGCTGAGAAGTTATTAATTTTACTATGGTGGGTTTTTTTTTTGTCTGTCGCCACTTTTTTCCAGTTCTTACCGGACGATTTCTTTCAACAATACATCAAAAGATCACAAATCGTATTTAGTCGATGACATTGCATTTTAAAATTAAAAATTTTCCCTTCGTTCCCTGTATATGGTGAAAATTCCACAAATAATTACCATTTTAAAAATTGGTAAAATTCGACATTTTTTTCATTTTTCTTTTCTAAAGATTGCCATAACTTATTGCAAAATGAACGAATCAAAATAATTTTATTTTGATATTGAAACCTCAAATATTTCTCTTTTATTTGATATCAATTTTTTTTAAACCTGACCCTTTACCTACCCATAGGCGCGGATTCAAATTAGCAAATATTTCACAAAAGTCAATTTTTTCAACTGAACTTTTGAAAATGTTTCAGATATTCTACGTTGTCTAAAAATATATTAAATTAAAGCTCATGATATTTACTATAAATTAAAAAAAAAATTTGT
>NW_026101684.1:0-1496 GCF_025091365.1 Daktulosphaira vitifoliae
AAAAGTTATAATAGTTGTAAGAAAAAAATATCGAAAAAATGACAAAATTTATTGATTTTAAAAATTAACATTTTTTGAAGATTTCCCCTATTTACAGTGAACGTGGGAATTTTTCAATTTTAAAGTGTAATATATTTAATTAGATACGATTTGTGATTTTCTGACATATCATTAAAAGAAATCGATAAGAACTGAGAAAAAGTGTCGACAGTCATAAAAAAATAACACATAGTATAATTAATACCTTTTAAACTTCGCACAAAGCTAAAAATTACGTGTATCTATTAAGAAATTACTAACTGACGTATCCTTAACATTATTGCCCAACGCCCCATGGCCAAAAAAATTGTATCGGTCATGCTTACTACAAAATATAAAAGTAATGAGAAAAAAGTCAAAAATCAATTTACAAAGTTGAATATGCTATTTATAGCGGTTGTTATCGCTCCTATGGTTAACTACATAATAGGCGTCGAGTGAAAAGGAGTCTTAACCCCTCCTGTTTACAATTTAGCCCCCTCCCCTAAAAAAAAATTTACCACCATTGTTGTTACAAAAGTGGCTTTTGTAACAACGTCCAAGAAGGCAATTGCCTCTTGCCCAGTTCAACCCGTCAAGGTCTGAAATTCGTATTTAAATTGGAGTACTTTTCAGAAGCTGGAATATTTTTTTTCGCAAGTAAGATAATATTAATTTTATTTAAGTCATTGGCTCCTGAGCACATATTAGCCATTGAATTACTAACCGTATAGCATACAATATAGGGCTTTAGCTTTAAAATTTTGTAATTAAACTTCTTTACAAATATCCAAATTATTTATACGATTTTGATGTCCCTGTTTATCCTTTAGTCTGTCTTCATCAGGGTTTTAAACTTCCAGTAAGAATAATCTGATAAATTTGCAAATCTAAAATTTTCAAAAGAGATATTTAATTTCTTTTGTGACCAATATATGATTTTTTTTTGCAAATTTATCATATGAATTTTTTTTGGTCATTCAATAGATTCATAATGACATGAAGACGGTATTATAAAATAGAGGTACACTCTCCTATGATACTGGTCTTTTTAATTTTCACTTATTTATTTTAATTAAAATTCTTAATATTTAACACTCCAAAGGAGATTAACAATTCCGATAAAAATATTAAGTGTGATCGACAAACTTAAATTAACAAGAGGAGAGATTAAATATGTATGTCACAATTTCAAGTAGCCATTATTGTTATATTTGTTACGCTGTTATTGAAATTTGTCAAAAGTATTATACAATTATAACTCTAATCATTCCGGTATTTATCATGTGAGTTGTGGGCGTTATGAATGAGGAAAGTCTGTTTCATGTTGTCGATAACGAATACATAAACATATCACTAGCTCTAAAACGGGCAGAATAAGAATCGATAAAGGGTCGGTAACGGCGTGATGGCGCTGTGAGCTTTTCCTCTAGTTCAAAGTGGGTGGGATTTGACCGTTTCCATCCACTCGACAGCCG
>NW_026101685.1:0-1495 GCF_025091365.1 Daktulosphaira vitifoliae
AAAAAAAAAAGTTATGTTTAAAATTATTTGTTAAATATTAAATAATAGAATATTAGAAGAGAATGTTAAATAAACTAATAAAATTTCAGATTTTTAGCACATTAAAAAATTTCCTGAATATAATTCGCCAAGATATTTTAAACTTAATCACTTAAGAAAGAACAGATAAAAATTAAAAACCTTCATTATCATAGAACTTTAAGGTATTTATTTAAATATTTATTTATTATAGTTATGCGTGTATAGTTAAGCTAAACTAATTTAATAATAAAAAGTGAAACTATTAAATAATGAAATTTATACAAATTATATCAACAAACAATACAAATAATACTTTTATTTTTTACAATATGTACTTTACAAAAGTATATCTTACATAAGATCTTGTGTATAGATATCATTAAACATAAGTTATTATGATTAAAAGTTTTAACAAGTAACTTATAATAATATTATTAATATATTTTTATGATCACACAATAGTTATGAATTCCAAAAAAAAAAATCAGTTTTAAAAATGATAATATATTATAATATTAATAACATTTTATTTTTTATTTCGTTCTCTATTCTAGTTTAAAACTTTTAATATGTTTACGCTTAAAATCCAACTGCCTCCTTAAAACACGTGTATTAAACATTCATTAAAATAATTTTGCAACCCTGCTGTACAGATAATTTATACCTACAGATATATTGAATAAAAAGAGGTAAAGGAACCTTAAATAACTCAATACTTGTAAAACGATTTGATACCCAGCAATTTGTAATTAATGTATTATTACATTTCTTTGCCCAACAAATATTTTTGTTAATTTTTTTACATGATCTTTCTATAAAAAAAAAAATAAAAGATATCCGTCTTTTTGGGAAAATTAAACCATTAGCGATTGAAGTAAGTATTAAGAAAAACTTGAATACTTATTTAATGTTCTTAATCATTAACATAATTAAATAATAAATAACCTCGATTTTTTAATGTAAATACTGCCGCTGCGCCGACATGTAGTCATGTACACTTTGTTATACAATTTTTGTTATTAAATCGAATTTGTATGTCGTACGATCAACGTCAGACTCCACTTTTTAATTAATTTAAGAACCGAAAAATAAACCTTACAAAAATATACAGCCTCGCTGGAACAGAGTACACTGCGTGACAGGTTATAAGTACCTAACCTTTCGGCTGCGTATCAGGGAAATGACCAATTATTATTATGTTAACATTAATTTCCTAAAATGACTACAGGGAATATTACAATAATGAACAGAATGCTCTTCTACTACAACACTTACAATTGAACGTGATTTTAATAATATATTCTTTATTATAAAACGAAATCATATTCATAAGTAAAATATGTTTTATTGATCAACTCTATTGACAAAATGTTAATTTTTTAACGCTATTAATATATTTAAACGCTCAGATTGGTTATCCTTGAACAAATGTTGAAAATATATTATTATCAGTATTGATACTTAATTTTTGCAA
>NW_026101686.1:0-1495 GCF_025091365.1 Daktulosphaira vitifoliae
AAATATTTTTTTTATTCCATTATTTTGTATTGTTTTTCAATATTTTCCCATAGAATAACGAACAAATATTGTTTAAATAACATTTATTAAGAATAGAACACAAGAATTATAAACATTTTGAAGTAAAAAGCAAAATATTTGATATTGTCAATTAAATATCAAAGGAAATAAATTTAAACCTTAATCCATCTATTTAAATGAATACAAATGCATGTAATTTTAGGTTGATTAACTCAGAGAAAATATTTATAAATAACTTTTACTGTTAGAATGTAATAAAATTATATGAAATAACATGAGTTTTTTTTTTAATTAAAAATATGAAACAAATTTGAGTTTAACATTTAATACCTAGTTAAAACAATAAAAATTTTAATTTCTTTTGATATTGAAAAATAAAGTATAAAATAATTTTGAACGTGTTTTCACCAGACACATGGAATATTAATTCAGAGACATTTAATGGATAATAAGCATTTTGCTTATAATTATAATTATGCTTTATACGACATACAGTTCGGATAAGGTTCATATTTTTCTGTACGTCTGTCCACATATACCTTACTGTTATTACTCAACAAATGTGTAAGACTTTTATAAGAGAGCACTTTATCTACTGAAGAACTGTGCTCAAAACACACGAAACCACATTTTAGTGTACTTTGTTTTCCATAACGATAAGCGCCGTCCAAAATTTCAACATTCAATATATTGCCAAATTTAGAGAATTTTTCAGTGATGTGTTCATTTGTTGTAGTAGATTTTAAACCTCCAACATACAAATAGTTAGCATTATATATAGGAGAAGATTTTTTAGTCGCCACTGAGAATTTCTGTTTATCAACACGTTTTCTAAACACTTTTGTGTCCTTAGGTGCAATTCGTTTAGAGAAGACGTCAAATTTACGCACGTCTGTAGCAAGTGTCGATACAACATCCGTTTTAATAGGAGATTTCTTATCAATGTCTAAGGCTGGTTTCGTTTCAACTGCCTTGTTATCGATTTCAATGTCAGCTACTAAATTTGATGGATTGTTTGTATCTATCTGAAGACCGAATACTTCATTAGCATCCTTAACTTTAATCTCTATGTCAGAGTTAGCTGCAACTGCATTAAATTGAATATCCACTTCGTGTGTTACACTTGGGTTTTCAACAATCATTTTGTTGCCGTTGGGTAGCAAAATACTATTTGTAAAACCAAGTCCAGTTTTTATCATATTTGGAGTCGAATTTTCAAGTTGATTATTAGCTTTGATCGATTCATTATTAGGCTTTTCTTTTAAAAAGTTACGACAAAACACTACAATGATCAATTCATTTAGCTTGTACAAATTCCAAAGTATGACTAGTATTATGTAACCAAAAGCCATAGACCATTGAATCACTTTTAGTGAAATATCGCACAAGATTTGAAAGTTGCTTCGGAACATTTTACCAAAATATTTATATATATAAATAAAATTGATCGTGACAATTTATTTAAACGTAAAAT
>NW_026101687.1:0-1495 GCF_025091365.1 Daktulosphaira vitifoliae
CAATAACTTATAATATTACTAATAACTTATAATATTATAATAGTACCTATAACTGTCCTGTGTTGTGTTATCTAGACTATTATTATAAACAACGATAAACAATGAACGCCATCGTAATCTCCAAATACATTATAAAAATAGAACATACTATTAAATATTTCTATTATGTGTGGAAACCGGCATTGAAGAAAACTATTTTTGGCGGTCTAGTTATTTTCCCATCGCGGGCCGGATATGGCCCGCGGGTCACCAATTGCCGATCACTGACCTAAGGTATATATGTAATGCGCATTACACGCGGGCGGTATTGGTCAGTCAAAATAAAAATTTGTTTATATACATATAATTGATGTAACGCACGCGTGTACGGGTACGAAAATCAAAAATATAAAATTATACAGAATTAGGGCCCCGACACACCAGGGCGGTTGGGTTAAACCAAACTGTACGGTTATACCGTTCATCAAGAATATGCATGTTTAAATCAAGAGCGTCACACTACACGGTAAAATTAACGTTTTTGACACAGAAATGTTTATTGTGGAAATATAAAAACAAGCATGTATATGGAAATTGATAGTAAAGAGTATTCGGACCGATACACGAAATCCAAAGCGTGGATTGAGGTGGCCCAAAGGATGTTTGTAGGTTGGAACAGTTATAGTGAAGCTGAGCAAAAACTTAAAAGTAAATTATTAATCACTTTTTGTAACAAATAATAAATTAATGGGATGATAAACTTAAAAATTCTTTAAGAGATATCAGAATCACTTTTTTGAAAAACGAGTTGCTTTCAAACTATGTTTTAGATATTTGTATTTATCTGTTATTAGTGTATAATATCTTATTTTTAATATTTTTACTGGTTAAATTTGCATCGTTAAAAAAAAAAATAACTTAAAAATCAATGACTAATGTGAATTTTGCACTCTAGAATAAATTTTAATACATACAAGTTTTATTTTTTAATTTTACAATTAAAATTATTACAATAATAATATCAAAATTTAAATATTAATACAAAATTACTAATACATAGTATACTTGAAAATTTAATTTTAACTTTAATTTAAAAAAAGAAACCCAGCACAGTGGAGTCGCGGCATAGTGGAAACGTTGCATAGTTGGGTACAGTATAGATTTAATCTGACAGTGATTAAAATCACTATCATAAGAAACGCTTCGATGCAAATCTGTGGATAGTCTTTAATTTTAAAAAATTGATGGGTAATTACAAAAGCAACATCAACTTCTATTTCCTTAATTATACCCAGATTAGTAATTCTTTTAATTATATATTATATATTTTTTTAAATTAATTGTTTTCAAATTATTGTTGATTTTAATTTTTAATATGTTAAAAGTAATAATATTGAACCTACTTTTTATTGTCCTTTAAAGTGAAAATTTTAATAAAAAAAAAAATGAATTTATTACCATAACATGTAGCTCAACTTGCAAGTTTGAAATTGACATTATTAAATAGAAAAAAATG
>NW_026101688.1:0-1495 GCF_025091365.1 Daktulosphaira vitifoliae
AAACCGAATTGGCCCTCGGCCAGTCCGCCGACGTCAGCCAGGTGGGCCTCGATCTGGGTGACCAGTAGTCGCTCGAGAATCTTCCCCAGGTCGTCTAACATGCAAATCGGTTGGTACGACGAGGGGAGACCCTCGGTCTTGTCACCCTTTCTCAGAAGCACCAATCTGGCCTTCTTCCACTTCATGGGGAATTCACCTTCCACGAGGCACCGGTTTGTGACGGCGCGTATCCAATCCGGGGCGAGGTTGTTTACCAACCCCCACACCCGGTTTGGAATCGCTTCGGAGCCGGGAGCCGTGTTCCGATCCTGCATGCGCGCTACTACGTTGGCCACCTCCTGGGTGGTGAATTCCACCACCGACACGTCGTCCCCGGACACCGGAGGAGGTATGGGCGGATCTGTCGGAAAAAGCGTGTCTACCGACCTTTCCAACACGTCCGCCTCCAGCTGACCCGAAGCCGGTGGACCACGGAGCTTCCGTATGACGACCCGATAGGTTTCCCCCACGGGTTGTGGTCCACCGACTTTATGAGTTCGGCCTGAATTTGTGTAAGTGTATTATCTTTTTATTCATCTTATTCACGGGGGAATACTGATTTGGTGATATATTTTTATTAAGTATATGTATTATTTATTACACGTATTAAAATGTGATACTACAATTTTGAGCTACTTATTGGTGTTTGATAAAAATTTGATTTTGAATTAAAACGGTACCCTACAACAATTTTCGTACTTATAATATGACATATAATAATAACTTTAACGATTTTTCCTGTAGTTGTTCGTATGTAACAATCAATATCATTTATCTTAATATCTATGTCTTTATAACTAATTTATATTGAAGCGTTATTTGTGGAATATGTGGTACACGGTCTTTGGTATGTTCACTGTTGTATGAAAATAATTCATTTAAATTATTTATTATTGATTGACATTTATATGCAGAGAACTCTGAATATCTTTTAACAGCTTTTTGTAATGGCTGATGACTGTTTCTTATACATTTTTTTAATGTCTTCATGTAATTTTCAAAAGGAATTACACTGCAGTTATCTAATTGACCAAAATTTGAATAGTCGTCTTATATGTGTTGTAAAGAATGTACATTATGTGAAATTCATTTCTTTCTATACAGTTCTCCATAAAGTGTTTAAGTAAATTATTGAAAAAATTCAAAAGACGATCACATATATTCCATGTTACTAATAAGGAAATGCTTATATGTAGGCATAAAAAATTAAAGAAGAATATATATGGATGATCCAATTTGATGTTTCTCTTGTATCTTAGTGTTGAAGTGNTAATTTGATGTTTCTCTTGTATCTTAGTGTTGAAGTGTTCGTGTGATCTTTTTGTGCAGTCAAATCAGGAATATACACACTTCCATTGTAATATTCACCTTCTACTTCACAGCATGAACAAGAAAAAAACCAGTATGACCTTTAGTTTTCAGCACAAGCGACTTTGCCGGAACATTTTAGGAGAAT
>NW_026101689.1:0-1494 GCF_025091365.1 Daktulosphaira vitifoliae
TGTGAGAAAGATAAATTAAAAAGTGACATTAAGGATTTTACACTTCCAGAAGAATTAAAACAAAGACAATCTAGTTTAATTGTATTAACAAAATTTTACTATAGATTTTCATTTATAGCTTCATTAAAATATTTTTAAAAAATTCTAGATAAATTTGGAGGTAGACAATGCAAAATTAACAAGCAAAGTAATCGAATACCGTGAAAAATACAACAAAAATAAAGCACATATTGAAGAAGTTAAATCAATGATAACTAGTCAAAATATTAAAAAAACTAGTAGAAGAAAATATTGATCTCTGTAAAACAAAGGTTAGAAAATTTTTTAATAAATTTAAAAAAATAGACTAATGTTTATTATTATTTTATTTTTAGAAAGCATTAAAAAAGCAAGTGATAGATTTACAAAGTTATGCTAAATTATTAAGTAATAAATTGAGCGAAGAAGTAAACAATGATTTTCTGTAAACTTAATTCTTAAATTTCAAAAAAGATATCTCTTATTTACAGTCTGCTAAATGTGGGTCTGCTGTTTCTAATCAACATCATAATTTTCACCTAGAATCACATTATTATTATATAGCGTGGCAAAAAATGTACTTAGTAAAACTAGCTCATGGTAAAGACAAGCTATTAATACTTATTATCCCTGAGCTTGAAGATGGCTTTCTTAAAAGTATTAGATTAGCAGAAACATTAATTACATTGAGACACTTTCCAATATAATACAGGAAGAACAATCTACCCAACAAGAGTTGCTACAAGAAGTTAAAACAAATAAACTATTAAAATCCTAGGAAAGCAGCAGGCGCGCAACGTGGAGGTAGTGACGAAAAATGACAATACGAGAATCATCCCCTGTAATCGGAATGAATACACTACATATCTCTTAATGAAAATAAAGCGTATTAATATATAAGTTTTAATAATGATTAGAATATATATATATACATGTAAAGGGACTTAAGTACGTAAACGTATCATGCATGAGGTATAGCCGTATTTTGTGGATGGTTGTGGCAGGGGGAACATTATACACAAGGCATATACGGCGACAGAGGCGTCAGCTGTAGGAATATATAAATGAATATTAATATATACGTATATATAAATATTAATATACATATATATATGTTTATATATATTAATATTAGCGGCGATGGTAAGAATATATAATCTTCGCATAATATCGCGGCACTTTCGCTGGCGTCCACAACTCGGTGTCCAGCATGATCCTCTGGCGTCAAAAGGTTAGCAGTGTAGATGACGACGGTGCGCGAGTGCGGATCGCTTTGTTTACGTTGTCACTTTGACAACGGGAAGAAGACTACGGTATCATTAGCGGCGGGACGAAATTTTTTTTAGACTGAAATGATTACAATATGATCATTTACAATTTGATTATAATTGTAAAATAAATATGAAATTAGAGTAAATAAAATTTTAAAAAAGGACTAATAAAAAGTTAATAAAATTGAACATAATTTTATAAATT
>NW_026101690.1:0-1494 GCF_025091365.1 Daktulosphaira vitifoliae
CTTTTATGGTTGAAAATTTAACGAAATCTATTATTTGTATTTTATTAGTATTATTTAGCGTACTAACTAGACAAAAAACTCATATTTTCTGAGTTTTCTAATATTGTGGCTCCTTAAAGCTTTTATCTTAATAATTACTTATATTTACTCAAAATATAGTTTTATTATAATTATTAACATTATCCATATACTAGTGGTATTAATTTTTTTAAATTTCTTTATTAATTTTTGACAAACAAAACAAATGTTCTTGGTAATATTTATAGGCTATGTGAGTGTCTATGCTCCCTAACCCAATAAGACTTCAACAATGTAGACCCCTGGTATATACTTAAAAATTATATTAATTCAAAAAATAATATTATAGAAACTGGTTCTGTTACAGTCAAAATTGTATTTAATTCATTAAGCATTATCCTAAAACAAATTAATATAGGCTTCTATTAAATGTTTTTACAATAATCTTGATAGTAAATAAAAATTAATTTAATTTTAATATACATTTTTAAAAACAAATTATTAAATAAAAATTTAGAGGAACTATATACTTAATAATCACTTACTTTACTTATTTAACAAAGTAATATATTTTTTAGTACTTTCAAACCTCCAGTTCATTTATATGAAAATATTAGTCAATCTGAGAAAATCAAACAATTAAATTCAATTACTAATGAAAGTGGATGGAAATCGTTGAAAAATATTAATATTGTATTTAATGATCAAGTTATAGGCGTAGACCGTATTCTTAGACACCCTGTAGACAAACTAAATTTTCATTGTAAAAAGCAACATATATTAAGATTGATCAAGTGTATTTATACAGAAATATTGTTTAAGTATTCCAAATATGTAAAATTTATATTAAATTTTTGTGAAAGATTAAAAAGTTGTTATGTAATATTTATAAATATGGTGACACAAATTTTTGATGCAGTTCACAAGTCAACTAAAATGTTTGAAGTAATGTATAAAGCATTGGCTTCTTTAAATGAACTAATAGGAGAATATTTTTATGACAATGTGAATTCGAATTTAAAATGCTTTTGTTCTTTAATATCAAAATTACTTAAGGAAATAAATTCTGGAAAATATTCATTGGATGTTTTGGATAGCAAAGGGGATATCAGTAAACAGAGAGTAGATCACGCAAGAATATATGTACAAAATTTCTCAGAATTTCTAAAATCAAGCAAATTCAGATATTCATTACATACAACGCATGAAAAACAGTGTCCATTACGAAATTTAGTGTTAAACATTGATATACCGTGGTCAATAAATCCCATCAATTTTTCATCTGCATGTGACAAACTTATTGTATTTTCTAAAAATTTTATAAAAGTTTACTATGAAGAATTAGGTTTAAATAAATTAAATTAATATATTCATCAAATTTTTTTTATAGCTTCTATAATCATATGCATATATGGTTATATATATATTATTATATAATTATATTTTATAATAAATATAATTGTATAATCCACAAAC
>NW_026101691.1:0-1494 GCF_025091365.1 Daktulosphaira vitifoliae
TTTTTATTTACATTCATACTACGAGCAGGCAAATCTTCTCGTGTATTTGGCAAATATTTTGATAGCCAACTTCTTTCCTCCTTCTGATATTTTTCAGACAAACCCATTATTTTAATTAGTTTTGATTTAACTATAAAATGTTCACTTAAAATTATTTATGTCTATTTTGGTAAATCATTTTGTTAGTTAATTAAAATTATAAATATTACTATCTTGCAAAGTTTGTAAATTATCATAATTAACAGGTTGTATTTCTTTATTGTTACAAAATCCTCTAACGATCAACTTCGAAAAAACTTTTACTGATGACGATAAAAATTGCTTGTTTCTAAATTTAAATTAAATTTTAATAAAAAATACACATTACTTACTTAGATGCAAAAAAGTGCTAGAATAAATAAAAAAATATTTAAATTAATTCAGCGGTAATACACTTGTAGAACTTTTGTACTCTACAAAAATGTTTCAACTTTCAAAGTAATAATTGAAATATAATGACTACTTAAAATTATTCATCACAATTTCTACCCATCATATTTTTATTAGGAATAGTAGTGAAATTTTTCAATGCAGTCTTATAAAATTATTTATTCTAGGAAATCTAATTAATTTAAATTAACATATTTTTTCTACTTCTGAAACGTTAGGTAATACAAAATATGTTTAATATATAAATATATTAGAAAAAAAAACAATGAAATGTATATAAAAATTATAAAATTTTTATAATTTTAAAAATTATGTGTATAAAAATTATTAATAATTTTTAATTATTCCAAGAAATGCTTGAAGGTATAATTTTATCTCGTAAAATATACTGGTTCCGTAGTATATTAAATATGAGTGACATATTACAGACAAGATTTACGCCTATACACAAAAAAACTGGGAGAAATTTAATTGATTAACTTTGGGGAGTATTCTGATTTATATTTAAAACTGATATTTGTCATTTGGCAGTTATTTTCATAATTTTATAAATGTTTTTATGTGTTTGACCCTTGTTCATATATTACTTCCTCTCGGTTGAGCTTTGACGCTATTGAGCGAATTACTAGGGTTGAATTACAACTGATGACCGACATAGAGATAACAGGTTTTACAAAAATTTTATAGAAGTGTAATTTTTACTTACAAATTCTGCATAGATTTTGAATTACTCTTAATTAATTTAAAGAACATTTAGACTTTAATTATAAAAATGTTATCAATTTATTTATATTTTTTATACAATCAAAAAATGATTATCAACTTAAGATTATCGCAAAAAAAAATAAAATTACTATAGTTACAAATTATTATGTCACATTTTATTAATAAAAGAAATTGATTAAAGGTCAGAATTATATATATATATATTTTATCTAATTAAACAATACTGAGATTTGAAATCTTTAAAAATTATAAAACGTATAATTTGATGGTTATTTACTTATTTTAGCTTCGATGCGAAGCTGAGAAGGTATTGGTTTTACTATGATGTGTTTTTTTTTT
>NW_026101692.1:0-1494 GCF_025091365.1 Daktulosphaira vitifoliae
TCATAAGAAGTATTCACTATTAAAAATAAACTATTT
Organism: Daktulosphaira vitifoliae; assembly: GCF_025091365.1. Classification (NCBI taxonomy): domain Eukaryota; kingdom Metazoa; phylum Arthropoda; class Insecta; order Hemiptera; family Phylloxeridae; genus Daktulosphaira; species Daktulosphaira vitifoliae. Next base: position 37 of record NW_026101692.1, read on the forward strand.
ATAAACATAAATTGTATATAAATTAAAAAACGCTATGAAAAAATTAAAGATAACTATAAATTTATTGTAAGCAGACTTTAATTGCATTTTTTATCAAATATATTCAACAGCTATAAAATTTTATTTCAATTTTGAAAAGTAAAATATAATGAACATTTTTAAAAATATTATTTTTAAATGTTATATTTTCGTATAAATAGATAAGTCAAAATATTTGACCTAATTTCAAAACATATTTGATTTATTGTTTGTAACTTTTATAACACGCAAAAAATATTTAAACTATAATATTCGTTAAAAGCATATAATCTATAGAAATCCAATAAAAATATTAACCTACAATTTACAAATATAAAAATTACAGATTCTCTAAATTCTCTTTTCGTGTCAATAGGTTTACTAGAAAAGTTCTCAAAACGCCTTAACATTCATAAAATACCTCAAATCTATGCAGCTAGTCATAATAACTAATTTTAGGTGAATAATCTACTAACACATTTTTATCAATATAAAGACCCTTTCATAGACATATCACACATTTAAATACTTTGCTCACTTTGCATGTAAAAAAAAAAAGTATATACATATTTTTATATAATGTAAGGTCTTTGTTTCAAATATTGAAGAATGTTATTGAAGATAAAGCATGTTCTAACCTATGCACTTAAAACTAATTTGAAAATAAAAAAATTGTTGAATGGTAATTCTTTGCAAGACATCACATATTTGTAATGTTTAATAAACTTTAAATGAATATATATTCTTTTGTAATTTAACGATTCTCTTACTCTTAATAAATAATTATATTTATTGAACAAACTCCAAGGTGTTACAATGAATAAAGTTAATATTACACGTATACATATGTGTGTATATAAATAAGGTACACAATACAATCAAATAGCTAAAAACTTGACATAAAATCAATGTTAGTATTTTTTTAATGCTAGGTACTCTGTTCTTTTTCTGAATCAACGAAATTTTAGAATTATTTCCGACTTGCTTCCAATTAAATGATACCCATCAAATTAACCATTAGTAAAAAAACACTAACAAAAATATTACTTTGACTATTTCTAATTTATCTTTAAGATATTTTATACGGTAAATATATTTTATATGGTAAGGAAATGAATAAAGTTTGAATCGTTTACCAATAAAAAATAAAAATAAGAATCGGTCTAATGAGATACTATTACGTCAAAATGACTGCGTTTAACAACTAACACGGATAAAAGTTAAAATTTTATTAAAGTTTTGAAAGAAAAATTGTACGTTTTTGATACTGAATCATTAGTTCACGATAGACATATTTAAATACACATGAAATCTTTACAATGATAGTTGTAAAAATATCTTTAATCCATAAGTTTGCGCCTTATATTATACTTAAAATTCTTATCTCTAAAAATATTTAAATTTTCTTAGGACAAAAACGACGATAACATAGAAACTGCT
>NW_026101693.1:0-1494 GCF_025091365.1 Daktulosphaira vitifoliae
TATATAACTAGCCCGTTGAATTTACTATTTATAGAAAAATAATAGTTCTAGTTTTATTATATTTGTCTTAATTTTTTTTTTTTATTATCATTTTATATTTTACAACGATCATTAGGTTCACTATAGGCGTGTCAATGAAAGGATGTATATTCGAAATGGACCCTAGTATAATTTTTATAACTATTCAATACTTATAATTAAACATTTTTTTATCATAGCTAACAGCATTTTTGTCAACAAAAATATTTTTTATTATAAAGTTTTTATTTGTATATTGTATAGAAAATTGTATTTTTATTTAAAGAAAAAGAATATTAATTAGTTGTCGAATGAAATTCCTATGTATGTTAGTTGTATTCAATTACAATGAAATATATGTATAAATTACATAGTAAAAAAACTAAAACGCATAAAATTATACGAGAAGTTAAAATTTATCAAACTAAACGATATGCAAATATAGCAGAATTTGATAGATATTTTTTATAATTTTATTAAAAGCTGATCTAATTTTACCCTGTTTATGTCTTTTTATTATATTGGAACATGAATCGTTAATTTCAACTATTATGAATCATTGATAAAATGACATTAATAATGAAATCATACATTGCTTATTGGTTTAGAGTTCAATCAAGTGTTTTTTTATTGTTCTTGAAGAACAATACTATAGATTTTATTTCTAAAACCTTAAATAATTTATAATTTACAAATGTTGAACTTTTAACCTTTTTTTAGTTTTTTTTTAAGCAATTTTAAAATTGATATCATTAAATACAACATTTTATGAAGATTTCAAAAATGCTTTTATTTAGATTGATATGGTCAGAAACTTATATAATTACCATTAACAGTAAATTAATGAAAAAAAAGACTGAATTTTCGTTAAAATCACTTATTATTTTTTTTACATTTATAACAAAATAAATCGTTTCAATAAAAATATTAGTCATGTAACTCTTGGTGTTTAAACAGATGATACAATTGAAATATTCAGAACAATTTATTCATTATATTTATATCCTATAGTTTTTAAATGATTGGTAATAATATCTAATATTATTGGTGATAGAAAAGATCTAATTGCAGATTCAAAATTACCACAAAAAATTGAATAATAAAAGTATACTTTTGAATCTGATGAAAATTCCTTGTAGAACTTTTAATTAATAATTAACAACAAATTATTTTTTGCAAAACGTTTTTACGTTTNATAACAACAAATTATTTTTTGCAAAACGTTTTTACGTTTGTTTCCACTCATTATTCTATGAGTAAAATAAATTTTAAAAATAATACATCATTAATTGTATGTTTTTTAGATATATTATATCAAAAATAAAAAATTTTATAATAAAAATGTTATATAAAATTGGCGGAATCAGAATTTTTGTCATATGAAAATTTTCTATGATAAATAATGATAATATGATCCAAAAGTTATATTGAAAATATTGGAGCTAATCAATACTTTATTTTTTTTAACAATAATTG
>NW_026101694.1:0-1492 GCF_025091365.1 Daktulosphaira vitifoliae
CTAAATGACAAAAAATTTACTTTTAATTATTTTTGTAAACTAATTTCAAAGGTTTTTTTATACGAATAAATGACGTTTGTTGTCTTTTTATAGAAACTTTCAACCTAAAAAAGATTAGAGGTATTTTTTAAGGCAGTTTTAAATTAAATACATCTTTTTTTACAGTATCAATACAATGTTAATATCTTGTTAAATAATTTTTTAATGTTCATATATATTTAAATTTGAATATAAATTATATTTAAAAATAATACATTGTTATTCATAAATTTAAAAAACGAGTTTTTTATAAGAAATTTATAAACAGCACTCCGAAATTTTTTTTTAAATTTTGATTATGTAATTTCGAAAACGCTAATATTCAAATAAATATTTTAAGTTCAATTCAAAGCTTAGTTTATTATTAAGCCACTAAAAATTTAATGGAGAGGGTCTAAATATTAATATATTCTACCTGAAAATGATTTTTTTTATTGTTGAATTTGTTTAAAATTAAATTTAATTAAACTTTGGTATTTTCAGAAAGGCTTAAATAAAATTCATAACAACTAGTTCCGTTTTAATACGATTTAACAAATTAAATTTAAAAATATCGAATAAACTTAATATCAAAAGAATTTATAATTGGTTTTGATACATGTCATGACAGGTATGACAGTTATTATTTTTTTTTGTGTCATACGTAGTTGTTACATGTCAAATGATTCTCCGAATAAAATAATTTTGAACAAAATGGTTGTATACTTACAATATAATAAATCACATAAGTATACTAAATTGAAATTAATGTGGGTTTATTTCTTCACAATATTGTATTTAAATACTTGTTTAGTAAAAAAATAATGTTATTTTCCATAATATTTATGTAACTACACTTGGATAAACATTATAAGATAAGTATAAACACTGTTTAGTGTTTGTTGGTTTTTATTACTTTATCATTATTTTCATACATATTTCATAATTATTTTTTTTAAATAAAACCAATTACACAAGTCAAATATAGTAAATTATTTAATTACATAAATTTAAGCTGACAACATATAGTCAGATGAATTATTTTATTGTAATTACTTTTAGAAATATTAAGTATTTTCTGGTATTCCAAATGATCAATGATCTTTGATATTTACCATTTGGTGTAAACAGAAACAAGTGATGTGGGACATTATTCAATTTTGAGGTTCTTGTGAAGGTAAGGAAAAGTTTTGAGATAGTAAGTATAAACATGTCTTAGCAAAAAAACTAAATGAAAGCAGAAGCAGATTTTGGTATCCTGTTTATCCTCTCAGTTTTGAAACGTGACAATTTTTCGGTTCGCATGACCCGACGCTTAATATATTGTCAACGAAGATTATACGACCGTTTCCTTGACAACTATGTGTAATTGAAAAAAAACTATATGAAATCGTATTTTAACCTTTTCTAAGCAATAAATACACAATAAATCCACTTTGATTTAACCTTTTGGATAAACTGATACAGGAGCAGA
>NW_026101695.1:0-1492 GCF_025091365.1 Daktulosphaira vitifoliae
AAAAAAAAAAAAAAAAAAAAAAAACACATCATAGTAAAATTAATACCTTCTCTGCTTCGCATCGAAGCTAAAATACTGTTCAATATAAACAGTGTAGCCACTTGTTCAGTTACTGCTCGTACTTCCATCTCGGATATCTAATGACGTGAAGGTAGACTAAAATCCTAATGAGTAAAGTCTACTGTTACTGCATTCTGCACTGCAGTGCTCCTCGTGCCGCAATAGTTTGTCGATTCGTTGTTTCTTAACATGTTTTTTTATCATTATAGTCGTTGTATTAGACTGTGATTATTCATTATGAATTAGTTATTTAAGTTGTTGAACTACAATTTCGATAAAAATTTAGCTGAATTAATATTGTTATATTGAGATTTAAGTTATTATAGTGTTCATCAAAGATTATTTTCAAATATTAAATTATTTTATAATTTCATCTTTGTATCATCAGTGTAATGTTTATGAGTAAATGATTACTTTATCTCGATATATTCTTGTGTAATTTAGGAAATATATCACAATTATGAATGAAGCAATATAACATTAACTTTGGATTATTTTTCAAGTTCAATCTACTAGCAATTTCAGGTTTGTTGATTTTGTAAAGTTAATTTTAAACTTATAGTATTAACAGTCTTGTGATTTTTTTTTGAATTCAGAATAAACATTTCAAAAAATAGTTAAAAAGTTTTCAGAATATGTATTTAAAAATTGTTAAGAAAAATGTATATTCAAAATATATTTTTAATATTTGAAAAATGATTCAAATACTTTGAGAGCAATAAAAAAAATACTCTACTTAATGTAAAATAATCAATACAGATATAAAGTAAAATTTTTATAAATTTTCTTAAAAGCATTTATTATAAATTGAATTTTTGTATTTTACTTGGCGTTGTGATAATTTTCGCCTGAACGATTGAGCACCGGTCAGTTCTAAGATAAATTTTATTGAAGGATTAGGTTATTTAGAAAATAAGACAAAATAAACTGAAATGGCTATGCAATATAATTATATTTTATATTAAACAATTACAAAAATAAAGGATAACATTAAAAATACAATAAATTTATATATAATTAAATTTCAACAATTTAGAAATATAATTGACATACTGGCATCATAGTCAAATGAGTTCCAAAAATAGGTAAATGATAATAAATATTATTTGCACAAGCAAAAATAATAAAACTAAAATCCTTTTTTTCATTATTTTGGTTTAATTATCTAAATATCCAATAGGTTAATAGATAAAATTATTTATAGTATTTAAATATAAAACAAAACAAAAAAAGTATTTTAATGTTTTTATTCAAATATTTTATAAGACTGAGTATTAAGTTAATAAAATAAAAATATTATTTAATTAAGAAAATATGAATTGTTTTTTGACAAGTTTTATAATTATTTATATTATAACATAAAAATATTCTATAATTCAAAGTACCATAAGAAAAATTCTCATTTTGTATTTTATGTTTATTTAAATAATTT
>NW_026101696.1:0-1492 GCF_025091365.1 Daktulosphaira vitifoliae
GAAAACTCTCGGTGTCCCAGTGGACCAGTACGGGCCTGTCTACTGACAAATCTTAATATATTTATGTTTATTTCTATGTTGTATGTGAGTTAGTGTGCCTGTGGAATACAATATTATTTAATCAAAATTATTCACTAACGTTGACATCTAAAATTACATAAAATGCATAGTTAAGATATTATACACAATGATGGAGGGAACTTCGAATGAAGAGTCTCCGAACTTCTATACTAGTAAAATTTACATTAATCAATACATATTTATAATAAGTCATATGGTTTAGTCTGTTTTAATCTTCTGATATCTTGAGAATGATCAAGAAGTTGAGCTGCAACTTTGTTGACGTGGATCTTCAGACGATTTTCATTTGCCCTTGCGTACTGTCGAATTTCTCCTCTGACGGTTTGTATCATCATATCCTTGTGAATATAGTCATTTCTTTCGTACATATACGCATTGGTATAGTACGGAGTAATATTTTGCATAGTTTGAATTTTATCAATCCAAGATTTTCTAGAACAGCCCCATAATTGGATACCCTAGATAGACTATATTGGTTTTAAAATAGTTACATAAAATTGTCTTTCGTTTTCAATTGATAGTTGTTTTCTCCGAAAAATTATTTCTTTTTTGTTTTATTTTTTATTTTCATTTTTAAAGGGTACAACAACCCTTTAGAAAAAATACATTTTTCAGTGCAAGTATACAATTAAAACAGGAAAAAAGTATTAAATATGTATATGACAAATAATAATAAATAAAAATATATAGTAACAGTAATAAAACTATAATATACCTTTAAAAATGTAATTTAAATGAATAATTGATGGAGAGCTATGTATAAAAATTGCTTAAAAGAATCACTCGACAAAAAGAAGAGATCTAATTTTTTGGCAATAAGATTAGCTGAATCTAGAGTTCTTGGAAAAAAGGTGCGGAGCTATAGTTGTTTTATAAAATGGAATGTGAAACAAAATAGATTTTCTTAAACTACGATTTGATAAAACCAATTATTGATAACAGTTCAGGGGAATCGATGAAACCATTTAATAAATTAAATAGAAACTAAATCTGCAGCATTTCTTCATAATTCATAACTTAAAAGCTTAAAGAATTTGATATGAACATTCTCAATTAAATGTCTGTATCAGAAATAACTGGGTAACCATACAACTAAATTAAATTCATGATGATATCTAATGAAAAAAAAATTTTTTTTAAATACATTAATATTTTTTAAATCTCTCGTGTTCTTAAAACCCTACATCTGAAAAGCTTTTTTATCATATCCATGTGTGATGAAAAGGACATTTTGGAATCATCCCTAGATTTCTGACTGAAGTAACCCTTTTATGATACAAACATAAATTTTATAATTAAAGGTAATCGCATTGTTTGAACGAATAAAAGTTATAACACTACGTTTATTTATATGAGGAAGTAAACAATTAAGTCGATTCTAGGTAACAAATCTATCTAAATTTAACTGTAA
>NW_026101697.1:0-1491 GCF_025091365.1 Daktulosphaira vitifoliae
AATTGAGAAACGTGTTTTATTAAATCTAGTGTTTCAAGATTAAATATTCAAATAAGTAACTTAAATTCTGATTCAAGGTAAACTATTTCGGGCACACGTTGGAAAGCCCAATATATATTAAAATTTAATATATAAAGTAAAATTTTATGATTTTACTATCAATAAAGTGTTATTTACCTCCAAATTGTACTGTAAGAATTGCGAACCGACTGATGTTGAAGGCTCCCAAAGTACAGCCGAGAGTGGCCAACACTGAACTGTAATTGTTGCTCCATTGGCCTAAAGGACTTTGGGACTCCTGTGACATTTCGTACGCTCTGCAAAAAATAAAACACAATTAATTTTAGAATATTTATAGTACTTAAGATGAATATATACAACTAATATTGTAATTATTACTTTTGAACAAGAAAAAATGAACTTCAAAAAACGAGTATCATTATCAAGGGCAATGCGATGTGGTTGATTAAAATTTTATAGCTGTACAAATCACTATTATTATTATTGCTACAAGCAGTTCATTGGCTATTAAGATAAAATACAATGGAAATTTTTTTTAATTTTTGCATATTAATATTTAAATTATTGTTATGTGTGAATCAAATCTATAAAAATAGTTTTGAATTGTATTGAAATAACTATAATTGTATTTACTGAATGTTCCAAATAATACTCATAATTTTTTATATTTATACAATCAATATTTTTAACCTAATATGTCTTTTCTTTTAAGTTATAATTTTAACACTCAAAAAAGAATAAATTGCATTTTTTAAGTAACTAGTTCAAAGAATTTACTGGACCCTATTGCCTAGTATTTGTTTTATTTTTCATAATATTTTTATGATAAAAGAGAATTGTTGTTAAAATAAGAGAAAAATTTTCTTACGTATATCATCACCAAAAAAAATTCTAGATTTTCTATGGCAATATTATATAAAAAAAATATTTTTTTTCATTACCATATTTAGCATAAAATGATTTATAAAACTTATTATAATTTGATCAACTTTAAAATCAAACGAAAATAATTTGACGTATGAATACAATTTCAGTACACTAGTTGCGTTATTAAAACTAAGTCTGTATAAGAATAATCAAAGATTTTTCTTTATTAATGATTATAAAAAATTTCAATCATTATAGTTTAAATAATGTATTGAATATATTAAACAAGGACAGCAATGCCAATAGGTTAAATTCTGAAAAGTTATGTATTTTCATTACAATGCGAACTAGATAATCAATTTTGCAACTAAAAGTTTTTACACTCAAGCTAACTTTTATTATAAAAGCAATTGTCTATTTTTGCAATACATGATTGAGTTGCAAAAGATCGTAGATTTCAATGTTTAACTCTGATTTTAAATTTTCAAAAATTTCAATATTATTTACATGAATAAAAGTATTATAATTTATTAATTATCCTTTTTACGATTGAATGCATCCAATTGTCTTCATATAAATTCAAATGTGTTCCAGTGAAAATTT
>NW_026101698.1:0-1491 GCF_025091365.1 Daktulosphaira vitifoliae
ACCGAACACTCTATATATTTATTATGTTATGATTATATTATATTATCCGTGGAAGACAGTTAATATTACGCTAGTAATAATGATAACAATAGTACCGTTTTTTGTTGATTTTATATACAAAAATATAAAATAACTTGAAAGTTTTACTTATTTTTTTGTCATAAAAAAAATTAAATTGTCATAGGGGTAACATATTATGATAATACCCCCCTGTCATTTAAAATTTTTGGACGCGCTACTCTAATAGTGTATACTAATAAGACACTCTGTTTGGACTTTGTTTGTTTTGTTCGAAGTTATTGTTCATAAATTGGTACTCAAAATATAATGGACCCACAAAAAGATAGTCAAGCAGAAACGTATTTTGATCGCGTTGATTGATTCATCGTTGTTATAACTCTAAAGAGAAATGATTCAGAGAGATGAAAAACATGTATTACTCACTGAATTTTATGAATCATTTTATACCTATTGCAATACCGAGTTCAAATCAAACTTTCGTTTATTGATTTTCATAAAATCAGTGCATATTGGACAAAAAACTAAATTATCTATTTTATAAAGATTCTTATATGTTTCGATTTATGAGATCTATTTGGTTATATAAATCAAACACCTTTATCAACTACATCAGTAATGCTTTGCTTTGAGATTATTTTTGGTTAGGTAAACTAATTCGGGGTAGTTTATGTAGAATTGTTATTTTTTATACAAGTATGTTTTAAAAACGTTTGGAAAAAGTAATATTTACTCATAATGAAGTAACGTATTGATGTTTATTGAGATTTAAAAAAAAATAAAAGGCGCGCATAATTTTCATTTTATGATCTTCTACCTTAATATTTTTTAAGGTAATTAAAGGCAACGGCTTTTGGGAAAACGCTTTAGGGATTTTTTTATAGTAAAAAGAGAAAAATGAAAGAAATCCTCGAGAGTAAACCATGATGAAGAAGGGAATGGCTTGAGAACACTACACGTTAGAGATACGCCGCCAGTGCATTTTTTTTTTTTCATTCAGATTCTACTCACGTCTTAGTTTATACGTGTATATCTATACATTTTTTTTGTTTTTTTATTCTTCTCGTTTGCTCGCCGCCGCCACTTAAGAGATTTCTCGATTGCTTTTTCGCGCAACATAAATTTTGCCCTTTGCCGAAAATAGCAGCCTACAGGAAAACAAACACGAAATAATCATGCCCTCCTTATCCGTTACGCTTTCTGTCTGAATCTCCTTTCCCAGTTCAAATAACGATTTGGAATGCCTTTTACACACGGTATATTGACAATATGAAATAGTTATATACAGGGTGATTGGTTTATCGTAAATCACTCAATCGTTTGGAAAATAAAAACAACGTTGAACATTTTTTTTTTTTTGAGTTACACATATTTATTGACTTATCAGATACTAATTATTTTTTAGCATCATTCCTTATAACTTCGCGAGTCGAACATTTTAATAAAGGGTATTAAAAATTGTATACCTAAACG
>NW_026101699.1:0-1490 GCF_025091365.1 Daktulosphaira vitifoliae
CATCCGCCGTTTCAACTAGCCGAAAAGTATAATGCTTGTTCATCTATCTTTCTAAGACATACTCACTTGTATAATTTATTATTTGTTTATATCAGCGCCTTCTGGCATAAGTATTAAGTGTCCCCTCTATCCACATTGATGTATATAAGATTTTGTATTTCTTGTATAATATATTTAGATGTTATAATTATATATTGTAAAATTCATTCTACATTCAAACATACAGTCCACACACCTTATTTCTTATCCTCGACATAGCTAAAGACTTAGGACAAAATAAAACTACGAACGTTAACGAACGCGCGTGAATACCACCGGGCGCTGCGTTCATACTGATCTAATTATCAAATTATTAATAATTGTAGTCAATATTACAATATCCGATCAAGACTTTGGCATTGGTTATATGACCAAATTATTTTGTATTTTATTTAATTATTTAACTTTTATTAATCAAGTAATTAATACCTACTTGAGTTCTGAATATTGCAAAATATTTCTTAAACTAATCAGTATAAATACCAATAGTAACAAGGTCATATGTACAAGTAATATTCAATTTTGTAAATTTTGTATTGTAGGATTTTAAATAAAGAAATCAGTTAGTTTTCTGAAATTACTAGACCATGTTAAGTTAAGTTATGAGTAATTACAAGTTTAGCATACATAAGAAATATGAAAAAATTGAATATTAGCGACTGATCGACGACGAAATTTTATTATTATGATTTTTTTTTATAAGCTAATAATATTTGTAATATTTAGACTTTGAATATTAATATACTATTAAATAATATTTGTTTTATATGATAACAACTAAATTTTGTAATAATTAACTTATATTACCAATGAACTAATATTTAATAATGAAATTTGAAATCATCTACGAGGTTTCTATAAACTTGATTTTAGAATCAAAATAGGAAATTTGCTACAACAAATTTCCTACAAAATTGCAATATCTAAACGTATTACCGATAAAATTAGTCAACAATATGACTGTGGTATTGACGACACGAATAACAAATTGAATCCAAATATATTATGATTTGACACGATAGATGCAAGCTACAAAACAACTAACAAGTTGACTCTTAGGAGGCTAAGAATCAAGAGAGAGAGACGATTTGTCAAACTCATAACCACTACCCGGACGGAATGACTTGACCAGTGATAAGAGAAACAACAGGTGACCAATCAGTGTCACCATGTTTTAAAGATAGAGTTTGCTAAGCGCAAACACTTAAAGTCTTGGTATACAATCCACAATCTAGTTTGTATGATCACAAACGGGCGTCTTGAAATTATTCGATTTTGTGTAATGCATGTACCAACCCACCGCGAATACTCTATTCCACCATTAGTAGCATATTGTAATCGTTTAAAAGCTCCAGCTCCAATTTACTTTGTGAGGTGACGACTTGGGCCACGCAACGGATTGTGAAGTCGCCACCCTCATGGCTCCCTTGCAAAAGGAAATCGGGTCGCCA
>NW_026101700.1:0-1490 GCF_025091365.1 Daktulosphaira vitifoliae
ATGACCTTCTTCTATTTAAGAAAATGTAGTAATGTTTGTGAAATATGGATATATATTTAAACGTATAAACCAAAAATTGAAAAATTCATAGAAAATAATCTAAATGAACACATATGTTTATTTTAAGTCACAATTACATACACCTGTTTTGCAAAAATGATGAAAAATTGCTGTTTTACGACGTATGATTTAAAATTAAGTATGAATAAAAAAATACAATTTTTTTTATTGCAATAGCTATTGAGAAACAACACGAATAATTAAAAATTGAAATATTAAGTCTTATTCAAATTAGGAAAGTACAAATAGGGGGGATTTTCAAATAAAAACGTAACGGAAAATTTGGTTTTTTCGTTATTTATGTATGAAATTTCTATATATGAAAAAATTTGTTATAATTATTTGAACTAACTCAGTTACTGAAAAAATAAATCTAATAATTATCCAGGAGCATAACTAAAAAGGTCATCAGGTCGATTTTCCCTATTAATTATTTTTATACTCCGATTTTTTTTTAGTTACTGTATACAGCTTAAATTATAAATAATATTATTATCGATATACATGTTACTGATTATTATTTTGATTTTCATCATATTAAAGTCCATTACAAGTCCACGTTACAACAATGACTATATTTCGTCACACTGTTTTAAACATCATTATTTATTATTTTCGGTATCGTCCGATATAATTTATTTTATGTTTCGGCCTAGTTCGACATATTTAATCTGATTGTCATTCATAGCCAGCCACCGCCCCAACCATGGTCAATGTCACGACCATTACTATGACTTTTAATTTTGAGGCACAGTCCCTTTCTTATAGATCAAATCACGGCCTTAACATCTTCGTGTAATTTCGTAGTGACTTGATCACCGAAACATCAAATTAACAGGGATCCTACATGATTATTTTCTATCCGACCTTTGTTGTCGACCATTGGGTGAGTAATTTCTAGCTAGAAAATTAATTCCTGAATCCGATTACTATTGTACTATACAGTAATGTTATATTTTTATTATTTTAGGGCCCCAGCCACATTACAGAATTGCCTGTTTATTTTTATTCGGCACGTCCTACTTGGTTTTTGTGTCATACATAAATATTGACGCGGTAGTATAGTGTTAAGTATCCCCGCCTGTTATGCAGGAGACCGGTGTTCGATTCCCCTCCGGGGAGCCAGTTGACACGAGTCAATGTAGTAGACACTGGTTTTGAGGGTAGAGACTCGTGGGCCGTTTATTAATGAGCAACAACTGGTTAACTTTAAAGAAAGACAAATAAACCGTAAAGATGAATACAATAATCTTCGCATAATATCGCGGCACTTTCGCTGGCATCGACAACGCGATGTCCGGCGTGATCCTCGGGCGTCAGAAGGTTAGCAGCGTTGATGGCGACGGTGTGCGGGTGCGGATCGGTTCGTCGACGTTGTCACTTTGACAACGGGAAGAAGACTCACTTATCATTTGCGGCGGGTCGTCGTC
>NW_026101701.1:0-1490 GCF_025091365.1 Daktulosphaira vitifoliae
CAATAATCTTTTTTTAATATACTTTTTATTAAAACTGAATTAAAAACTTAAGTACAGGATTATTTTAAATTACACCACCCACGCATGCCAAATCTTTCTCAAGTTAATATTTTAAAAATATACCAAACTATTATATTACATTAAATTAAAGATTTTGAAATTACTACTATATTAAGAAAAAATTGTCTGCCCATTATTTTTCTATGAAAAATCGACCAGCCCATAAAAAACTTGCAATTAAAAAAAGAAACAAAAATTACAAACAACTAATATAAAAATTATTGTAATTTTTAACTGTTTAGCTTTGAAGCGTTTTTATGACAGCGATTGTTATTCACTTTCAAATATCATTTATACTTGTTCCAACTTTACGACAACTGTAATGTGTTAGGTTTTTAATACTAATAACTAATACAATGCTATTAAGACTATCTTAGCAGTAAAATAATAATTAATTTGAAACATCACATGTTATAAATTCTTAATACTAATCTTATTAAAACTGCAAGTGATTTCAAAATATTTCATACACATTTTGTAAACAAGAAAGTACGATTATATTATTAAATAATTTGAAACCTCATACTTGTATTGATTAATATTTAGCCTTTTACATCCGTGCAATGGAATAAGAAAAAAACGGTTTTCTGCTCTGGACATTGGATCTAGTTCGGAGTATTTATAGAATAAACTACTATGAATGAACAATGCATGGTCGTAAAATGTGTATATATGTATTTGACAGGTTTTTTTTAAAGACCCTCTTGATTTCTTTTAATTTAAACCACTGCAATTTAAATTATAAATCATAAAAATATAATAAAAAACCGTCTACCTATTAGTTATTATTTTAGATTTTCTCGCTGTTTAAACACACAAGACCGGTCACGGGCCATTTTTTCTCAAGTGTTCTTTCAAGGGCCACCCGGACTGTATAATTGTATGTTCATCCTCAATGAATGTCGGGGGAAAACAACCCAGTTTAAGCAACTACTAAAAAGTTATATTTAGTAAACAGGACGCAAAAACTGACAAAAGAATCACTATTGTTGTTACGATATAATTGTTGTTTCATTGCCACCCGCACAACGATAGTGGAACAAGGCAGTTTGTAGGAAAACGCAGTGGCCTGAAATCGTAATGTAGATAACGCGATTTAACGAGGTCTTATGTTAGGTACTGTGGCACAACACTTGAGTATACTTATAAGACAGTTTAAGTGTCATGTGACTCAAGCACAATAGATGTGAAACTAAAAACTCAATAAAATTTGATTTTATTTCTATAAAAGAAATGTATCTGTTATGTTATTCTTAAAAAAAAAACTGGATATGTTTTCAGTAAAGTTGAGACTTACAGGGAAAAAATTGTACTATCAGTAATTGATAAGTAAAATTCGATTTGAGTATTTATTACATTATTTTAATTTGATATGTTTACTAAAACTACCTAGTAATGTTGACATGGAAATGACTATTGGAAAAGAAACA
>NW_026101702.1:0-1490 GCF_025091365.1 Daktulosphaira vitifoliae
AGGTTATCATTTTGGTTAAATTTAGTACCTGAGTTACATAAACCAGGAGAAGATGTTCCGTATTCTCATCACATGTTTCAGTCAGATTTACAAATGATGACCTTTAAGCCTGTGAGTATTTGACAATTAACGGTGTTTTCTATTATAAAATTAATACATAAAAAAATTATCAATTCCATTGTTATTCAATTTAAAAATATTTTAATAGTATTCCCATAATTTATTTACATAATTTGATTTTATTAAATTCCACAAAATTATATTCTTTTAAAAAGTTTCTTTTAAAGTTCAATTTTTTATAAAATATATATAAATCTTATCATAATGTTATTGAAATTTCAACAATTTCAAAGTACAAGTAACTAAAAAGTTATCATAAAAATAAATCATATTTAAAATGTCATGTTTAAAGTATTTGCTTTGATTTGATGCTCTAACAATGTCTACAATGTACAATATTAGGGAAAACGTTTTTTTTTTAATAATTCACATTATATTCTTATAAATTCCAATATAATTTGACATACTATAGATTCCAAATGATATTGCTGTATAAGAATACACAGTGGAATTTCATTTTTAACAAGAAATAATCCAATATCTTTTATTCGGTGAATTTTTTTCACGTATAAAAGGTGTACTAATAAATACACAAAAACTAACTTTAAAATATTTTTATGAAATAAATACAATATATTGTATGTTGGTAATACCTAAAAATATGTTTTTCTTTTTTTCTGTAGAAAATTATTAATAAAATGATTTTATAAGTCATTTGAATGATACAAATTAATTAAACTTAAATATTGATATCTAATTAATGTATTGTTTATTTTAAAGTTAATAAAAACTAAACAATACGAAATGGTGCAGTTGGTAGTTTTTTTGTTTAGAAGTATTTTGGAAACTAATAAATGTATACTTTTACATTGGATAATTCTACTAGGCAAATAAGGAAATATTGTCCACACTGAGAAAATTACCCTATACTCTTGCAATTTATGTATTTGAATCCCTTCTTATTTTATTCAAGATTGAACTATAAATAATAAGAGGATCTACCAAAGACTTATCGTAAATTATATATTTGTTTAGAAGTGTTTGCAGATGGTAGTACGCTAAAGTTAGTTGTCTAAGCTTCATTGGCACACATTCTTAGTCCGCAGCAGCTTATTCTTAAATAAAGCGACGGGTATATTTCAAAGGAATAAGTTCACTAACGAACCAAACATTAAGAACATAATTTATAGGCATTTAGCAATTTAGCATTTCCTGATAGTGTGATTTTATAATTGTAAATCTTTCATTCTTATCACTACAGAAATGTTAATTTTGCATAATAGTTTACAGTCTGATAATTAATGTCGATATTAAAATTAATTTTTCTGAGACTATTTCGAAAATTCTATAATTTTATTTTAAAATACATAAATATATTATGTTATGAGTTATAATGATAAAAAACCATTGCAGTTAATTATTAGTTACAA
>NW_026101703.1:0-1490 GCF_025091365.1 Daktulosphaira vitifoliae
CCCAGTCATGTATTATATATACACATACTTAATTGTTAAAATAATAATAGTAACAAAATTATTCTTCGTAATCGTTTAAAAACTATTTCAAATATCTAATTAAAAAATTGAAGCAAAGCATGGAAAATGTACTTAATCACAGAAACTAAATTTTTCAAGAATTGGAAAAACTGTTTGTCAAACCGCACGGACTTGTGCGTATCATACAAAAGAAGTATTTTTGTTGTTGTACGTTATTTCTATATTATTTCTATATTATATTTAATTTTTTTATCAGATTATTAGGACTTCTATTTTCGAAAAAAAATGAAAAATTATTTTTTTAGAAAATAAAACAACCTGGACTTTTTTTAAAGACTTTACACATAAAACATCAAATTCAAATACTTTTACTTTCATTAGAACTATTTTATTAATCTTTTAATATAAAAATAAAATAAAATAATTTAATCGATGAGAAGCGTCATATGATGGAAAAGGGCGCGTAGGAGTGTGTCACCGCCTTAATCAATACCAATTTTTAAGTATATGTGGTTGTAACAAAAAAAAATATAAAATAAAAAAGTATCGAATAGGAAGAGAGTGTTTTTTTAAAAGTAAGGTAAAATCCTTGTTAATTTGAGATTTATATACCTTCCGTAAGTATAAAAATAATCTCGGTAGACTTTTTTTCCAATCCGGCACTGGATATGTTAAATTGTTTTTCAATGTGTTAAGTACACATCAAAACGTTTTATATTAATGATTTTAATCACTATCAGATATTACTCAATACTTATCTCAAAAATATCTCAACTTTACTGAATCTCTACTGTAGTCTACTTTTACAAAATTTATTTTTGTTTTTATTAATTTAATTTTTTAGTTAAATAGATCAAATAAAAATGAAAGCACAAAATAATTCATAAAATTTTTTAAAAAAATGGTAATAGTAGTCACACAAGTTTTATGAATATAATTTCAGTTAAAAACAGCCAGTATAGTTCAATCGTAAGCGCATATTAATCATTGTCTAGAAATCTGGGTTTGATTTTGTTCCACTAAGTCGTACAGGTTTTCCAGTCTTCTCAATAGCACAAGAATTATTATTTTCTTTTTGGGATAGAGTTAAAAAAACCCAGCACAGTGGGGTCGCAACACAGTGGAGACTTGACATAGTTGGATCAAGTATAATGATATCTGACAGTGATTAAAATCACTATCATAAAAAACGCTTTGATGCAAATCTGTAGATAGTGTTTAATTTTTAAAAATTGGTGGATTATTCCAAAAGCTACACGANTAAAAATTGGTGGATTATTCCAAAAGCTACACGATCTCCTATTTCCTTATTTATATTCTGATTACAAGTTTTATGATTAATAAGTGTAATATATGAATATATATATATAGGGAAATGGTTTTATTTAAAAAAAAAAGTATGCCAAATGAAAGAGGTATATAAAATAGTATTTATCATAAAAAAATTGTATTGATCCATATCTTCTTCT
>NW_026101704.1:0-1489 GCF_025091365.1 Daktulosphaira vitifoliae
ATGTAAAAAAAAAAAAAAAAATGATTGTCTCGCGGATAATAAATTGTCGGACACAAACGAGGAGGAGAATCGCGTCGTATAGCGGCAGCGGCGATCCGTATCCGTATCTGATCCGGTAATTAATTGTTGTGTGTTTATAATAAAACAGTGCGCGAGGTTTTTCATTGGCCGCCGGCTGGAGGTGCAGAGACGGTCGGGGTGGACTCGACAAGCAAATGCACTTAGAGCGGTCAACTATGCAAGGGGTAATAATGTTCCCAAGCTCCTCTCCTGTGTATATGTATTTATATTAACGCCGCTTTTATATGTGTACACGAAGAGAGGTCTGCGCAGCGCCGCCGCTGTCGTCGTTTCTCTCTCGAATTCCTTTCGGTATTTTTCCTCCTCTTCGTTTTGTAATTTTTTCGTTTTGTTTTACTTTTTATCCGGTATCATGCGGTCTTGGTCGTTAACCGCACTTTTATGTTAATCGCCGCGTATGTATGTTTTGTAGTCCATTTAATTCATCGTGTAAAAAATGATCGCGAAGCTTCATGGGACACTTTTGCTGGTAGGCGCTAAACTTTGTGATCTAGACAATAAAATAATCTCCGAAAATTTTACACTGCTGTACGAGCAAATATCTAGTGCGAAGTAATACCGTCAATTTTATTTGTTCACTATTCCATTTAACAATATTTAGTTTTGCACCACATCGGTAGATGTCAATCTATTTGGCGTAAACGATAATTACCAATTAGTTTCGAGCTGAGAAATAATTTTTTTGGAATGTGTCAATAACTTGAACTTGGTCGATTCACTGTAGAATGAATTAAATAATAATAATAAATGAGTGCAAACCACGTTAATAACAATAAGTCTTTCATTTGGTAAAAACGAAAAAAATATATTCCTTTTTAAATTGACGTACATATTTTATTTATTTTACGTTTTATCACGTTGTAAACAGTTTTCTAGTTATATTTTAATTAATAAATTAAATGTAATAGATTAGCATAACACGCACATTTTTTTATGTCGTAGCTTAACTTTAAGTGATTTTTAATATGGTTGTCACCAATTTTTAAATTTCATTTGATTTAAAATAATTTTAAAAAAATGAAAATTCACGAATATATTACTTCTGACAGTTAATTCATCGGTCGTATTTTATATTATTTTTTACTTTGTACTTATTGTTATGTGTTGACAATCATTATATCTAAAGAATCGTTGATCACGGTAATTGAAAAACACTCGTGTACCGGACAGAAATGAAAAAATATTTGCAACATGAAAACTTTTTTTTTTTTTGTTATTCATTTGGATAATTGAATATGATTAATTATTTCGTAAAAACATACAAAGTTTATATAATACTTTGACATTCATAAAATTGACGAGCTCTGCGTTATGTATTTCAATTTTCCATGCCAACTATTAATAAAAAAAAATTCAAAAAGGACCTTCCAAATAAAAGTCGTAACGACGTCATTACATAAATCAAATA
>NW_026101705.1:0-1489 GCF_025091365.1 Daktulosphaira vitifoliae
ATAAAAATAAATAATAATTATATAAGTATAGAAAATTATGATTGCTAATAACTGTTTTTTTTTTTCACTAAGCTTTTGACGAAGTATCCATATCTATTGAAGATATGACTGCACACAAAACATCAAAATACAAAACTAATTTTATGCGTATACTATATATCACATGTTTATGCAATAAAAAGAAGGGAACATTATTCTTCAGAGATGACGTAATAATAAAAAAAAAAAATTACTCCTTTAACTAAAGCTTTGTATTCATAACGACAGAACAGTTAAAAACGCGGTCATCCTTTCTGTTGTGTATGTTTTGTTAAAAACATTTACAACATACCCTTTGTGCAGTCTTGGGCACCCTCATTTCTTTAATGATAATGCAACCTTTTATACTAATATTTGCAGTAGCAGTCGTATGAGGAAATATAAGTTACAGTTCTCGGTTTAATGCGTCTGCTTGACGTATCATTAAAATATATCCGTATTTACTCAAATTAAGGATTTAGCGTTGTAAAAATCCATTTTTACATTTTAAAATGATTTTTTATCAAATATTTTACAATGTAGAGTTACACATAGTGAGTCACCAAGATAAAAATGTTTTATAGGTTCATATTAAAAAACCTTTAAACCAAATATTTGACTGACTTGTATGTAAAAGACAAGCAATTATCGTTTGGTTTAAAATGAAAATTTTGCGTCTAAAAAGTTGTACATAAACTAAATTAATGACAAAATATACAAATGCATATACACAATTGACAATACGAAATATGTAAATCAACAAATATTTTTACAACCTTTTACGATATGCTCATTTACCAAACTATATTTTAGTTTGAAAATTAGTACCACAACTAGAGATTTTACTCGAGACCAAATAAGCAAAAAATTAGTTCCAATCTTTACTATTTATTTATAAGTTGTTAAAGTTTTTTTTTTTAATGTTAACTACAATAAAATTGTATTTATTACTAAACACGAAAGACAACAAATAATTAATGAAATCATAATAAACTATGTATCTAATATAAACAAACTGTTATAAATTAATTTAGTTATAAAATTTAATGAAGGTATGTAATTACACACTTTCATTAATTTTGATAAAAAATATAAATTTAATTAAAAGTTAAAAACATAATTTACAGAAACTTACAACAAAATAATCATAATAAGTATTTTTATCATTTATAAAATGTATTCAAAACCTAAGTCTGTGTATTTTTTTATTCTTTCTTTTTCGTCAAACTGTTTATCGAGAAAATCTATTTTACTAAGCTGCAATTGCGATTTGTATTTTTTAATCGGGAAACGATTGTAATATTATTTTGATATTTCATCAAATTCTCGTTTGCCATGATTATTCTCATATTGTTTACCGTCCTTAACTCATAAATGGATCTTCAATGTTGAAATAGTCAGCAAGCCATGAAAATTGTTGTTAGAGAAGTTATCTATTGATTTGGCAGTCAAATCAAGATTATATTTAACA
>NW_026101706.1:0-1487 GCF_025091365.1 Daktulosphaira vitifoliae
ATAGTCTAAAACACAATAGTTGTTATGAAGTTATTTAGAAAAAAAGTATCAACTTTATAAATTAAAAACCAGCACAGTGGTAACGTAACAGAGAGCAGACGCGGTAATGTTGTGGGGTAAAAATATAGATGATATTTGAAATAAATTAACATGAATATCCTAAAAAACGCTTTAATGCGAATGTGTTAAATTTCTTAATTTGTACATTTTTAATTTTACAATTTCTATGGTCTAAAATTTCACTCTAATATTAAATGCTTGTTAAATTATTTACTTAATTGTTACTATCATTATTTTACTTTGACGGGCAATTGCACATAGTAGAACAATCGACAAGACAAATTTTTTCCCCATAAGGTACTTTTAAAAATCATTAATTTGATATGGGTTAGATGTTCTCAGACCTTCCGGAACGTTTTCAAAAATCGAGTTGAAATAAAATTGGCTTACCTAAGAGAGGTCTACTTCAATCCCTTTCTGTATTTAGGTTTTTCATCGAATTTTTAAAAGAGCATATCACAAAATCAATATTTTATCAGCTTTGTATCGAAGCTAATGAAAAAAATACCGCGTTCTTGTAATTAAATAATAACAGGATATTATAATAATGTACAAATTTTGTTAACTATATATTAATTCCATGTAAATTTTTTGTAAAATAGTTACATGTTCTAACATAACTCATCCTACCANATATTAATTCCATGTAAATTTTTTGTAAAATAGTTACATGTTCTAACATAACTCATCCTACCATTACACCATCACTGTCAAAGTTATTCATGTAATACAAATATTTAAAATATTAATAAGAATTCATTAAAAATGAACGTTACCTAAATGCACCGGGTAATAAGTACTTACTTGTTTTAAGAAACTAATATTTATAATTAAGCTAAATTTTATATAATTGTTTAATTTTAACTTATATGTTTACACTAAAATTCAAATGATTTTGTTTTTAATTCAAATCGATTGTTTATTATTACCTTATAATCTAGTATACCTATTGATTAATTTGATAATATGCATTAATATTATGTTATGAAAATGTATTAATTTTATTTGTAAATTAAAAAAAGTTAATTTCTTAATTAAAAGCATAATAAGACATAATTAATATGATGAAATAATGTAAATATAAGGAAATATTTTAACATGATGTAACAAAATATTTTTAAACATAACTACAACATTATATTTCATATATCACGAATAGAATGATCAATAAATGTTTTAGTTCGACATAATTAATCATTATTTTATAGATTTTCTAGATTATTTTCCAAAAGTTCATTTAGATTAAAATAGATAGTTAGAACTCATCACATCATTAAAGAGTATAGCTACAATTTCAACGTCATTAGAATCATTAAATCATTTTTACCACATTGATAGAAATATTGTAGTTGGACCTAATGAATGTACTGTTTTTTATGACTTTTAAATGTTTTAAATTCCATTGGACGTATTTTTATACTATTCCG
>NW_026101707.1:0-1487 GCF_025091365.1 Daktulosphaira vitifoliae
TTTTAAATATATATTTAACACTTCGAAATAGGTTTGATATGATATTTCAATTACCCAGTTAAATAATTTTACTTTATTATTCATAAATTTCTACAGTAACTCAAAAATAAAAGAAATAAGTAAAATTATAATAGTGGAAGAGGAGTTACTATTTGTTTTTAATAATAAAAGTTTTCGGGTTTGAGTTCGAGGGTTTATAAGAATAACGAATAGGTAATAGAAAGACACAGTGATTTTTTTAGTGATCACTCATTCTTTTTTTATTCCTACGTTAACTATGAACTNGCTCATTCTTTTTTATTCCTACGTTAACTATGAACTTTTAAGAAGTAAATTTTTATTAATTTAATTAACTAGTATCAACTTTGATGTCTCCGGAGGATGTCTAGAGAATGAATCAAGTCGTCTCGTTTACTTTAAATAAATCTAAACGTGTCTGTTCTTTTCTTAAACATGAATTAAACAATTGAGATTAATGGACTGGGTCAAATTGATAGAACTGAGATCATTCATGGATCTATGAAGAATGAGCCCTATTTTAACCTGTTTTGGTCCCTTTTACATCCCTGTTTTGTTAATTAAAATAGTTATATTCATGTGCAAGAAGTGTCAGAATCGCTATTGTTATCTCTTTAATAAATTATTTATTACATGATATCTTAAAAACTAATATACTATTCTGGACATTGATTAATTATTTCATTATAATATTGACATATCAGTGACAATTTATATTACTATCTATGTGCATTTTATTATTTACATGAAAGTTTTAAATTAATTTAGTTTATTGCGTAACAGATAATATTGATTATATTGCCCATATGTGACAGTATGACAATTTTTACTTGACAATAATTATCATAGTTTATTGCTTAGATAAGAATTGTAAAGAGAGGTCAATGTACCAAAACATTACATACATGTTGATGTTATTTTTTTTTAATATAAGTTTTGGATATTTATCCAAAAGACAAAAAGATTTTTGGCGATGAAAAATTAGTCTAAGCAAACAAATTCACAATTGTTTTTAATAAAATTAAACGATTTAAAATAAGTATTTTTTAAATTAAATAACTTCTCAAATAATGGTGGTATAGAATTCAATTTCATACTAAATTACGCAGAAAAATCATATCACTAAAATGAAACATTTTTTACTAATCATAGACCATATAATATATTTTTCAAAACTAAAGCTATTTTTGTGGTCCTTTTAAGTTTACTTTTATGAAATTTCATAACTTTTTTTTAGTTCAACTTGCAAGAANAAAGTTGACTTTTATGAAATTTCATAACTTTTTTTTAGTTCAACTTGCAAGAATGAAATTGATATCATTAAAAAGAATTATTTATGAGAATTTAAAAAATTGTATTGTAGAGATTGATAAGTTTTCAGGAACTTATATAATTACTATTAACAGTAAATTTATTAGAAAAGCTTAAAATTTCGTTAAAATAATTTTTAACTATTTTTTTTTTGTACA
>NW_026101708.1:0-1486 GCF_025091365.1 Daktulosphaira vitifoliae
AAAATTATTTATTAAAAATTTATATTGAAAAATAATCATCTTTTTTTGGCTGATAGTAGCATAATAAAAAAAAAAATGTGTGTCAATATTTAGTCAAATTAGTTAACTCTTAAAATTAAACACTATCTACAGATTTCCATCGAAGCATCTCTAATGATAGTGATTTTTATCACTGTCAGATATCTTCTATACTTGTCCCATCTATACCTCGTCTACACTGTGCCGCGACCCACTGTGTTACCGTTTTTTTTTCTGGCTAATAGTAGCATAATAACAAAAACATAAGAAATAATCTAGAAAAAATTTGTGTTAATATTTAGTCAAATTAGTTAACATTCAACAATAGAGCCATTATTTTGTGCGAGACAGCTAATAGAAAAATATAGGGAAAAGAATAAAATGTTGTGTATGGAATTTATAGATTTAGAGAAAAAGTAAAATAGAATACTGAGAAAGGTATTAAAGTGAATGAAGTTACTAGAAAAATACAAAAAGAGATGCCGTGATGCATGTTGTTTGCTGGAAATATAGTGCTAATAGAAGAAAATTGAGAGAAAATTAATCAAAAGCTAGAGGTGTGAAGATCAGCTCTTAAAAAGAAGGGTTTAAGAATAAGTTGAAGTAAAATAGAGTAAATAGAGTACGAGTTTGACAATGGAGAACACGAGATAAGTGAAATGAAAAAATCAGTTATAACAAGCAAGGACGTGATAGGAGAGGCAGAAAGTTTCAAGTATTTAAGATCAGTTGTGCAAATGAACGGTAGTATTGATGAGGATGTATGACATAGGATTAAGTGCATGTGGTTGAAGTGGAGAGAAGCGTCTGGTGTGTGTGTTATGCGATAAAAGAATTCCAATAAGGTTGGAAGATAAGTTCTATAAGACTGTAGTGAGATCAGCAATAATGTATGGTTTAGATGGTATGGTCATGTTATGAGGAGAGAGGGATTCAGAAGCTATAAGAGCAATTATGGATATTAATGTTAAAGGTAAGTTCTATAAGAATGTAATATGACCAGCTATGATGTAAATTTAGTTGCTTCTAAATATAACTCTATAGCGTTTGTAAACTCTAATACAAAAAATTCAATAATTGGTTAACTTTTATTACAAGTGGATTGTATTTCCATCTCCGTTTGAGATGGAGATACAAGTATACTATAAACATATTTTGATGTATTTATAATTTATATTTGCATCATATTTTTAACTTTTTAATAACCTAAAATTCATACATTCTCGATGGTCTGGCGTGAAAAATTTTCTAAATAATTACTTTAATTAAAAATTCATGGAGTACTAAAGAAACAGACTATTTCTGATTACGATTTTATATAAACCAAATAATTTTTATCATTACGAAAATTAAAAATTATTTTATTCATTCTTAAAGAAACTGAATTATTTTCATCAAATTTGTGGCGGTCGAATATTCTAGAATGTCCGGCCGCCGCCGCCTCTAGAAGATTCGTCGCTCTACATAA
>NW_026101709.1:0-1486 GCF_025091365.1 Daktulosphaira vitifoliae
CTTCTTTAGGTGAGGACGCTACGTTAAGAAAAATATGTATACATAAATAATTGAAATTATTTCATGTAAGTTTAAAAAATTCGTTAAGTCAAAAGTTATTAGCAAATACCTCCATAGCTCCCATTAATTACTAAATAATAAGCAAATTACTAGCCACCATTTTTTTCTCCGTTTAATTTAAATATTAATAGTCTAAAATAAAAAGTAAAAATAGGTTCAGGTGTTATTTATCAAAACGTTTAAGAAATATGTTGATTGCTAAATATGTATTAAAGTACATATTTTTTTGCATAAGTAGGCATGAATTTTTACTTTTTGAAAATTCAAATAACATCAAATTAAATAAGTTTTGAGTAAAAAATATGATCTATTTTATTTATTTTTTTGAAAACTAAATAAAATAAGTGACTAAACTACGTAAAGTACATTTTATAACTGATATATTGATTATTAGACAAAAAAACTAATTTATATACTAATTACTGCATAAGATATCATATATCAATTTGAAAATGTATGGAAAGTACTCAATTTTTTTTATTTCGTTGTACCTTGTTGGGTCTGCAATAGCAATAACACAGAATTCAATAATAAAAAACATGGATTATCTATATAACAGCCCATTTTGGAAAAAACTATTAGAAATTGAAAATGATTGTTGTATTAAGGAAAATAACATACTTCGGAAAGTAAGTGATCTAATTGCAATTAGCGATGGTAAAATTGTTAATAAAACTAATTTTAAAACTAAAATAAGACAATATAATACTTTGATTAGTTACATTTATAATAAGATGTTAATTGTGATTTGCACATATTCACATGCTATTGTACAAAAAAGAAAAACTGATAAAAAATCCTATAAAGTGTCATTGGAACAACTCGAAATATTTAATTTAGTATTGGATATGATGAAAACTACACTAAAACTGATAACTGGTTATTATTATTCAGATGAGAAAATCATGAATCCAGTAATGCCTGATAATCATATCGAACGCAGGCTAAATTTCCTAAACATATATAGAAATTATACAAAGGATAACTCAAGTTTAATTAAAGGTTTAGATTTTATAATATATGCTTTGGTAAATTATGAAATAAAAATAAGAAATTTAACCACGACAAATAATTTTAATGAACATATAACCAACGGCATAGAAGAAAGTATAGAGAACAAGTGGAGATCTGCAAAGAACGCAATAAATATAAACATTATAACAAACACTGATAATCCTGGTGAAGATATAACCAATGACATAGAAAACGAAGTAGAGAAAATACTGAGTTCTGGAATGAAAGAAAATGAAATACGATCACAACTTAAAATTCATTCAAATAATATTGCAACGAAATTAAAAAATATTATTAAAAACATGGGATTTAAATTCGATACTAATATTTTACAAAGGATATCTGTTAAAGTATTAAAACCCACAGACACCTAATAAACTACAATCATTATAGTTTGCTATCCGAAAAAAAA
>NW_026101710.1:0-1486 GCF_025091365.1 Daktulosphaira vitifoliae
CAAGTTCTATGGCCACTCCTAATGAGCATCCGCAATTGTACGATTTCTATTTAAAAACTAACGATTTAAGTTATAAATTAGTGTTCTGAGCAATCAGAGCTGTTTTTTTGGTTTAACATTTATTTTTGTTAATTTCGTATTGAAACGTATATGCGCGTTTTATTACTGGCGCTTTACTCTGCCGAATCAAACGGGCTGTCCTGACTGTCCGATTGCTTTGCACAACAGGACAATAATGAATTATGTCCAGAGAATGAAATGTTACCGATTGCACGGACAGTGGCGAAATCACTACCGTTTGTATAGAATGACGACGAGGGCCGTCAGCAAAAACTCGCTCCTAAAGGAATACAAATGCGCTCAAAAGTCGTACGACACGGTTTCGATGATGTTATTGAAGATTTGGTGGGTCGGCGCGTCCGCACACGATATTTATTATTATGTTACTGGGCTGGGGAATGGAAAGCGAAAAACAAAATCACTATTACTCATCCGCGCGGTCCGTCCGTCATCGTCGTCATAGTCATTTATCAAACCGACGGCGGCGGCGGCGGCGGCGGTCTCTCGTACGGCGTGTCGCGGCGCATTAACATGTGTTTCTTTTTTGGGTTCGTTAACTTCGGCGTCGCCTCGGTGTTGTGTGACCTACGCAAAGATTTGCCCGTCCAGGATTTCCTATAGGAACGTCATAACAGTAATAGATGAACGCCGGCACATGTACACCGGGGGAGAGTCGACCGCAAGTGCTCACTGCGTCCAACGCATATTAATTGTATACAGCGGCACAAAAGACAGCGCTTGTTTTTTGTATTACCGCAAACCGTGTACATTGTGTTTTCGCTGGCTTTCTCCGCCATAAACACATTCCGACGTCGAGCATTTGAATAATATAGTGGCTCGCGGTCCGTCGGGTCGAATATTCGTTTAGTCGAGGAATTCGTCGGAGCGTCTGTCGTCGGAATTCGCGAAAAACTTATAGGAAACGCGCGACAAATAGACCGGCACCGTAAGTGCAAAACGTTGTACTTGTGCACAACAAATCCACTGGTCTGTGGAGTCTACCGACTGCAGTCTACGGTGACGGCTGTACACTTGAGAGTCTATTGTCGAGCCACGTCAACATGACAAAACAGCAAAACGTATTAATTTAACGGGATGATCGAACGTTGTACGGCGTTTTTTTTTGATTTTGCATTTTCGGTTGTGTTTCTTGTTTTTTTTGTGTCCGACAAGATTATTTATATGGACGGGAAAAAAAGAACGTATAAATATTTATACTGTTTACATTGTATAGGCGAACGGTACTAAATATTCATTGGAACAGTGGAAGTAAATTCATTCTGAAATTTTCATTGATTATTTCAGTTCGATCAGAGAGGTTTTTGGGAAGTCTTCGGAAATATGGTTCGGATTAATAAAAACGGTCGCCTTTTACACGTGTGCACCATATTGGGGACGGTTGGGGGGGGGGTGATAATCGTTATAC
>NW_026101711.1:0-1486 GCF_025091365.1 Daktulosphaira vitifoliae
GAACATTTTCAAAAGTTAAGTTGAAAAAGTTAATTTTTTGTAAAAAAGTTACCATTTTGAAACCCCATCCTTTGGGCTGTTTTAAGGGTCAAATGTTCACAAAAATATATAAAATGATAGGTAAATATTTAAGGTATCTATAAAAAAAAAAATTATATTGATTCGATCATTTTTAAAAAAGTTATGGCAATTTTAAGTAAAAAAAATTGAAAAAATATCGAAAATTAGCGATTTTTAAATTTGTAATTTTTTGGGGGATTTCCCCCGTTTACGGGGAACGAGGGAATTTTTTTCAATTTTTGAGGGTAATGTCTTCGACTAGATACGATTTGTGATCTTTTGACATATTGTTCATCAAAATCGGTCCAGCGAGAGCTGAGATTGAGCGTTCACAGACACAAAAAAAAAANATGATTATTTATTAAAATATTTTACAATATTATAATAATAATTTTATTTATTTATTTTTTATTTTCCAACTAAAATCATGAATTGAATATTTATAACGCGTCTAATAATTATATTGAATTATAATATATTACATTTACAATGATATACAAAAAAAATTACAAAAATGTGGTTTGAAAACAACAAAAAACTATTATTAAATTATTTGATTTTTACTGATTTTCTAATGCTAAATTTTACATGTTACACATTTTTCCAAAACTTCAAATTTTTATGGTGTATAGAACAGATATATATCTACAAAACTAAAAAAAAAATTTTTGGAAATTAGGTCCCCCAACAGAGATATTGCTCTTAGAATACACGTATTTTTATAAAATTTGTAACTTTGTAGGCCTCTAAATCCCAAGATAATTGTTTTAAATATTTGAAATTTAGTTGAAACATAGATTATACACTATACAATACCACATTTGAAAATCACAATAAAATAATAAATTCTTAAGGGTTTTAAGTGAGCTCAAAAACGCTAATATTTCACAAAAAAAGCGCCATTTTTTGAATGTCATTAAAGTTTAGAATTTCACATTAATTTTTTTTTTTTAATATAAACTTTAAGTTATAATAGGGTCATATTTAAAATTTTAATTCGATTGAGTTGAAATTGAATAATCTGTGTTTTTTAACGATCTAGCTATTTTTAACTTTTTTACATTAAAATAGCCATAAAAATGAGAAGATCATAAAAAAAAAAAAAAATTGTGATAATCTAAATATAGCATAATGAATAAACCCTGAAAATTTCAGAAAACTATGAGATGGTCGTTAAACCACTTCTGGATNAATTTCAGAAAACTATGAGATGGTCGTTAAACCACTTCTGGATGATTTGGCATGGATTGACCCCTAAATAAAAATTTCGATCATTTTATGTATCTCTTACAAATTAGAAAATTTAATAATATTTTTTTTAATTAATTCAATTGATGCTAACTAAATCATTATGCTAACAGTTTAATGCAATTAAATTAAATTTAACTAGAGTACAATTTTTGAATGAAACATTTAATATCATATC
>NW_026101712.1:0-1486 GCF_025091365.1 Daktulosphaira vitifoliae
AAATCAAAAGTAACAAATGTAGTTTTTTGATTGATTTCATTTGATTTTTTTACTTCAAAATGGAGTACTGTTCAAATTGCATCATAACTATGAGCTGGTAAATTTACATATGGTAAAAAAGTTATTTGTGAAAGTGAATTGTCTATAAGCGAAATTTGACTTAAATTTTCCATATAGCTATTCCAACCACTCAAATTTTTAATTTTTATATATTTTCCACAGGCCCATAAAGCATCAATAGGTTGTAGGTATTTTGTAGTTTTTAAAAATGTAACCAATTGGTTGAGATCTCGAATTTCAACATTTTTTAATCCACTTTCAACTTGTTTTACATAATAAAAAATGGGTACTTGACCATACTTTCTTATTTCATTTGAAGATGGAATTTTTTTAACTAGGAGTATAGGTTTATTAGGAATAACTGATGTTGCTTGTGTAGAACAGCATACAACAGCATTTTTTTTATCTTACTTACGACGTTAAGTCCTGTCAGTATAAAATCGAGAATTTTAACACAAAAATAGCATACGGTAGTCAGTGCCGAACGCAGGATTTTTTTTTAAAGGGTGCCAGTCTCATCAATATAAAAAATCTTCTCCAACTATGTTATGATAGAATAGTTAATAAAATAAAAGAAAAGAAAACATTTATGTATAATATATATATATATNATATATATATATATATTGACACGGCTCGCGCCGCTTCGTTACACACGATGCCTCGCGACTCGTGCCACCTTTATCAGCCGTCGCTTTACTATGAGTATTTGACTGACCTACACCGCGTGTTATACGCTAAGGTGCAAAGTCCAGCCAATGCCAAATGGCCGACGACGACCTGCCGCAAATGATACGGGAGACTTCTTCCCGTTGTGAAAGCGACAGCGTCGACCAACCGAACCGCACCTGCGCACTGTCACCTACAAAACTGCTAACCTTTTGCCGTCCAAGGATTACGCCGGACATCGCGTCGTCGACGCTAGCGAAAGTGCCGCGATATTATGCGAAGATTATTATTACTGTGTTTATCTTTTTGGTTTGTTTTATTTTTGTTAAAATAATCTGTTGTCGGTCATTTAATAAACGGCCCACGGGTCTCTACCCTCAAAACCAGTATCGACCACATTTTTGCGACGTAAGTCGTGTCAATATATTTGATAAATATATATTAAAAATTACAAAATACTTAGTTATAAAATAAAGTCAGTAAAACGGTTTTGTTTTGTCAATACTTTGATTACTTCCTCAACTTCAACATCAACTTCGCCATTCAATCTTTACTGGCCAACAGAATTTCGAAGATAGGTCTTAATCCTTTTTAATGTGCTAAAACGTCTTTCTGGTTCACACGTTGTAACAGGTTGAAGCAGTTTAAACACATTTGGAAAGAGGTCTTTATTGCACTTATCAAAAGCATCTAAAAGACCATGTACACTTAATTTTTGCAAATGTGTCCGCCAAAGCTTTACTTCCACATCAAAAAC
>NW_026101713.1:0-1485 GCF_025091365.1 Daktulosphaira vitifoliae
TTTTAAGTCACAGAAAATAATACTTACGTATACACATTGTAATACTCTGACAATGACATTCGATTCAGGTTTTTTGATCTTATACAATGGTTTTCCGCATACAAATACAACTATATTTTTTATTTAAAAAAAAATAGGTGAATTGATGAAATTAGTTTTATTTATTTATCATACATAAAAAGATGTATATATAAAAAAAAATGTAATCCAAAATATTTAAAAAACAAGTAGAATAGGGAAGTTAATTATTTGATAAATTGACAACACTCAAACTCTTTGCTATAATTTTAATACGATATTAATCTAGAAAAATTTAAAGGTTTAGGACATAGGTTTAATTAAACCAAATATAATGTAGTCAGAAAATAAGAGGAGTTTTTAAATTTCGTGGATTTGGAGAGTCTGATCATCAAATTTTTATTCATAATATTGGTACACAAGTTTTTGAAGTAATGTGAATTATTAATGAAATAATGTGTAAATTAAAGTGTGTGAAATATTAACAAAGGCCTATCTTAAGTCTGTTGCGAGTAAATGAATATTTTTTTTAAAAAAACCAAAATTACTGATATTTTCTGAACACACCTCGTAAGATGAAAGTTTTCGCTTTATAAAAATGAATTATTTTACTATTTAATTTTGGATTAAACTATTTTAAAAGAGATAAAATTTAGTTTATGATTTTTGGTTACGCAAATATCTACCTTAGATAGTCAAGATAGTGACTACAGCGTTTAATTAAGTAATGGTAACTTTATAGAAAGTTACCATTACATGTATTTACATATTTATAACTGAGAAGTGTCAAAATCAGCTAAAATAACTATTTTCAAAACGGTTTTTTTTTATTTTCTTATTGGCTATCTTCATGTTATATTAATTTTCTAATAAAATTTTTTTTAAAGTCATTTTTATAATTATCGGGTTTAAAATTTATTTTATTCATATAGTGAGATCATAATAAATTATGTATACTTCGTAGTTATAAGAATATATTTGTTTCGATACGTTTCTAGCATGACATTTAACCAATTATAACTCAGAAATATTTTCACTTTTAAACAAATAATGTTTTTTTATTACTTTATGTAATTTTTAAATTTTTTGTCAAATATGTTTTTGAACTTTAGTTGGATAATTGGATCCATTCTATAACACTCATTAAACTCAAAATTTACCATCAAAATAACCCACATTATATTATATAACATAATTCATCAGCAGTCATTATGAATATACTATTTTTATTAAAAATTATTATAATATGAAACTCTTTAATATTAAAGGTGATTTTCTATTACTGTGTGTGAAGTGGTTTATTTGTAGGAAAACAAAAAATTAGGAAATAAGAGGGGTTATCGATAATACTTCATAAACAGTTGAATATATCGCCTATAATTTATACATAGATAGTTCTATAATACCAGTCTCTAATATTATATTATTACTTATAATATTAAAATATTATATTATGTTATCTTTTGT
>NW_026101714.1:0-1007 GCF_025091365.1 Daktulosphaira vitifoliae
TATACGCCATAAAATGGCGGCTCTCAAAAATACGACTATTATTCATGAACTCCTGGTACCATTTAACCGTTTTATGTTTTATTAGTCGAATACACCGATTTCGCGTGTACGTGTCGATTAGGTTGTCTATATAAATTTCCTAATTGCATACGCTTAAAATTGTTAAAAAATATAATCCAATTATACAAGTAAACACTTAGATATTTTTCGCATTTATGTAGTGTATGAATGAGATATTTAAGTTATTCGTATAAGCATAACTAGGTACTTTATCTA
This sequence comes from Daktulosphaira vitifoliae, assembly GCF_025091365.1. NCBI lineage: Eukaryota > Metazoa > Arthropoda > Insecta > Hemiptera > Phylloxeridae > Daktulosphaira > Daktulosphaira vitifoliae. The sequence goes on from NW_026101714.1 coordinate 277, forward strand.
CCTTAAAATATATTCTTTAGAGATGTTATAAATTGTAATTGGCATATGGTCGGTAGGCTACGGGGTGAAAAATCTTAAGGCTTCTGGGTTCCGACCTTTTTTCAGGGGTCGATTATAGGAAATTTTGCGGTTTTAATCATGTTACGTAGTGTCGAGTGAGAAATAAATGATTATTAGTGTGAGTGTCCATTATTGGGAGTATTTTCGTCGTGTTATAGTCGATAACAAAACCAGTTGTGTACCTGCCTTACTTTTTGATGCAATACCGATTGTATTGAAAACGACACACGTTTATTTTATGTAGTATAAAAACTATAGTTTAGCACCAGCCTCACTATAAATACTAATAGACGCGTCATGATTTCACAAATTTTAATTGATTATAAATATAATTAAACTATTTATTTTTGATAAGAAAGAAAAAACTAAATATTTACAGAAAACAGGTTAAATCATATGAGATTCACATCGATTATTTTGAAGTTATAAAACTATAAAAAAACTAATTTAAATTATAAAAATTAAAAGATAATGATATCTGACAGTGATTAAAATCACTATCAAAAATAAACGCTTCGATGCAAATCTTTAGATAGTGTTTAATTTTAAAAAAATTGGTGTTTTATTCCAAAAGCTACTTGATCTGCTGGTTCCTTATTAATATCTCGATTAAGATAAAGTATGTCGAATGAAAAAGGGTTTATTAAAAAATATTATTTCTCATAAAAAAA
>NW_026101714.1:1211-1485 GCF_025091365.1 Daktulosphaira vitifoliae
AGCTTTAATTTAAGATATATATAAAAGTGTCAGACCTTCCGGAACATTTTCAAAAGTTAAGTTGAAAAAGTTAATTTTTTGTGAAAAAGTTGTCTTTTTAAATCCCCCCCTGTGGGCAGATAAAGGGTCAAATTTACAGAAAAAATATATCAAATGATAGGTAAAGACATCAAGCATCTATATAAAAAAAATGAATTATATTGATACGTTCATTTTTGAAAAAGTTACGGCACATTTTAGTAAAAAAAATTGAAAAAATTTCGAAAATTAGCGA
>NW_026101715.1:0-1485 GCF_025091365.1 Daktulosphaira vitifoliae
TTGAATATTTTTTTTTCTAGGAATACTATGTTTTTTACGAGTGCTATTATGGTACCAATACTAGTGTTAACTGTATATGATGACAGCATTTTAACAATTGAACATATGATAACTATATTAAGTGGATTATCACTCTTATTTATAATATGTCGGTTAGTAATGATTATTTTATATTATTATTATTATTTTTTTTGACAAATATGTAAAATTAAAATTATTTAAAATCATTAACAGAGGTCTTGTTGATGATGAAAAAGAAATAGTATGTCAAGAATCATTATTGACAGCTGTGTTAGCCGAGGTTCATTATTTACCAGACTCATGGGTTGGCAAAGCTCATACTCAGCAAGTTAGCAATCAATTCTCTCAGATTTTTCCTTTTAAAGCTGTATGTTAATTTTTAGTTTTAGACTAATATATCTTATTTCTTGACATAAAAATTTCATTATTTTACAGAACTATTTAATAAATGAACTGATCTCGCCATTAGTCACACCATTTATATTATATTTTTGGCTACGACCTAAAGCCCTAGAAATTGTAGATTTTTATCGTAATTATACTGCTGATGTAGCAGGTGTTGGTGATGTTTGTGCATTCTCTATGATGAATTTACGTAAAAATGGTAATCCTGCTTGGCGATCTCCTGGGTTTATCACTACAGACAATCCATTATCAAAGTTACCACAGGTAGATCAAGCTGAAGATGGAAAAGTAGAAATGTCTTTACTTAATTTCTCAGTACGTAATCCCACATGGGATCCTGTTGATATTGAAGCTAAAGAATTTGTTGAAGAAATAATAGCTAAAACACGAAAAGTATATTCATCCAGTGATATAGATATTGATCCAGTAGGTTTTAATTTATAATATTTATTTATTATTCTTATTAATTAATATATATTTCTTCAGATCATACAACATGAAATATTAAATAGTAATTTACACATTGCTGATATTCCATCTTGTTTGCTTGGTCTTGACCAAAGTACTAGACTACTACATAAAGAAGGGTAACTAATATTATAGTTATGAATAATTACACCATAATTAATATAATTTTAAAAGAAATATTCAGTATTTTTTTATTGAATACTTTTCTGTTTAATTACCTTTGAAATATTTTTAAAGGAAGGGGGCATTAGTAGTAGTGCATCAAAATTCATGTTTTTTTATTAATCACTACTATAGCAAATAATAAAAAATCTAAATTTTGAAAAAATGATGCATTTATATCAATAGAAATAAGTAAGCTATAGGTAGATAAAACTTATTAAATATGTAATTAATTTCTAAGACACATGTTAATGAATTATGTGGAAAGTTTTTATCCTTATAATTATAGACTTGGTTAGTTTTCATAGACCTTTACTTTTGTTTTTACGTATGATTATATTTTCAAGTCTTTTTAATGAAAAATAGAATTATGATACACAAAATATATTAAAACTTCATTATAAATTCATATTTCATAAGAAATGTATC
>NW_026101716.1:0-1484 GCF_025091365.1 Daktulosphaira vitifoliae
CCTTGCTGACTATTAAAATACACAAAATCTACGACACTTCTCAAGATTTCACTCTTTGGGTCTAAGTCGTTTTTTTATTTAATTTGGAATATTTTTCAATTTAAAAAAACTTGGTCATTTTTTTTAAATTTTTTGAACTTAGAATATTATTTATTAAAACTAAATGAAATTTAGAAATTTTAAAGTGAATTATGTTTTATAGTGAATTACCTTTTAATTTAAATTAATTTGTTCATTAAATAATAATGTTTCATTTTTCTTATTGTGGTAATAAGTATCAAATAATATTTTAAACATAATTTTTTTTTATTATATTATATTAATAATACATCAAACCCAACTTTAAATTTTTATTTAATAGTTAAAATTTAGTGTGAGCTTTTCTTATTGGGTAGCCTGTTTCGTCGCTAATGTCTTTGCTTTAACAAAAATCGCGCCGGCAGACAGAGTTAAAAGTCACAATTTTTTCAATTTAAACTGAGATTTAAATTAATTTTATACAATTTTTATTGGTCTATGTGTATTGCAATACATTGGGCCACCACAATACCTCCTTGATAAATTTTTTCATCTTCTTTTTCTTCGCTTTAATCCAAACTACTTGAGGTCGGCCACATGATAAATTTTTTACATTGATATAAATATTTTTGAATCTTTTTTTGGCCAGAACAGAGGAAGATTTAAGAAGTATTGGTCGATCACTCAATAATATATATTCTCCCAAAAGAAAATACTTATTCAAAAAACATAAAAAAAATTAAATAAGGAAAAATTATGATTTATACTTCTAATAAAATTTAGAATCTTTAGAATCTTTTACAAGTAAAATCAGTAATAAATTTTGTGTAATTAAATCGTATTATTTAAAATTTGAATCGTTCGCGTAAGTAATTATATTGCCTATATGACGTGCAGTGTAAATAGTATACGTAGTGCATTTAATACCAGAAACAACGTTGGATTGCTTAAAATATTATTGCATTACATAGGACGCAAAGTAAGTACAATTTAAACTATGCTTTCGATCCTCGAACAATCTATTCCATAATGAACCACTACTAAAATTAATAAAAAATGATATAACTTAAAAAAAAATTTAATATTGCAAATATTCAATTATCTACCACTTGCTTAACCTCTTTTATTATTTTTATTCTAATTATTATTTTATTTTTGGTTTAATACGCTAAATAAGACGGTCATCTAAGAGATCTAGGTACCAAAATGTATTTTGTAAAATAAATAAAAAAAAATCTCATTTTCCTACAGGCAGTCATTGATAACTTTACCATTGGGTTCTTTCGTATTTCCACTATGTCATCATAATTTATTTACGAATGATGAATAAATCTTTGATTTTTTCCACAGACAAATGATTTGATATCACTATTAATAGTATTTATAACTTGTAAAAATGAATCGTCAAATATTGTGTCACAATCAAGTGGCTGAAATCAATTTGTAAGTTATCGTCAAAAAAAAAA
>NW_026101717.1:0-1484 GCF_025091365.1 Daktulosphaira vitifoliae
AAACACTCGAGGCGACTAATTTGTTTTCTTACACTCTGCAGCCTGTGCACAGGCTCTAGTCCTCCTGTCTCTTGAACCCTCTGCGTTGTCGAATTTACAGCGAACGCACTATATAATATTATACGCTCAGTACTCCCCTTCGAAACGTCGTGGACTGCCGCGGATAGTGTTTTATTCAGGAAAATCTATTAAGATAATTGCCTCTTTCTCAATGGCCGTAATAAAAATCGNTATTAAGATAATTGCCTCTTTCTCAATGGCCGTAATAAAAATCGTTGGAAATCCACACCGACATTTGCCCCGATAGTGTTACTTAGGCCGGATTCAATTATTTTCAGTGGGGCCTTTCGAACCGCGCGCACAATGTAACATATGGGCCGTGATTGAAACCATAATACATGCAATACTCGTACACCGTACAAACGAACTGCACGCGCGTTCAATCCCAGCTCAACGTGTAACTGGAGCCAACACTAAGCTTACTACAAACGTATTAACATTAATAATTATCGTATTGGGAGCACAAAACGCAAAATGCATTGTGTGTGCCCGATGACGGCCTTATGTTGTCGCGTAACGCCCAAAAAACGACTTATCACGCCGTGGTGTAATAAATACCTTGTTATCGCGTTTTATGATACGTTTTTCTAGATCAAACGTGCGGCGGATGTCAACGGATTTCATTATCATGTCACCGAATATGTTTTCCCGGGGCGTTCGAAAACGGATAATCCGGACCGACGTACTGGTGCAACGTTTATCGCCATAAAGACTTCTCGATAATGTAATTGACGGCCTAGCGTTGTATGTCTGCGATAATAAGACATTATTGTATAATACGTCAAACGCGCTGGAAGAATTCGCGGTCAACCAGCGTCCACGCCCTTGGCCGTGACCGTGAACACAATGGAAATCCGAGTTATTACGTCTATATATCCGACGTTAATAGCATAATAACACGAGGTCCATCCGAGAAAGAAGCTATTGATAAACTGTCCCTTACGGCATCTGGACGCACTCTCGCCCCCAAAAATATTCCGTACAATAACGTTCGGCAAGTACGGAGACATAGTGCGAGAGAGAAGCATACAGCCCTTGCACAACAACACCTGGTCGCCTTCCTCGAGTCTCCTCCGCCGGTCCATGTACATCACAGACGTTTGAATAAAAATATTGAAAAAAAAAAAAAACTAAACAGTACCTTGAGGTACGTTTGAACGAATTTGTCAATTACATTGTATTATTATTTCTTGTTCATCGCTCTTAGTGTTGCAACTACCGGCTGGCTCCGGTTTAGAAGAATATCTCCAAAATTTGGTTATTATTATACATGTTTGACGCTATTGTTCGATAAATCATTACTACATTGGTATATAGAGGCGTGATCGTGGCATCACGCCCATTCGAGGGTAAAGTTTTGAAAAATTGTAGTTTTTCTCTAGGCGTGTCTCGACGGGATCTATCTTTCAATGTGTTTTTACAAA
>NW_026101718.1:0-1483 GCF_025091365.1 Daktulosphaira vitifoliae
CCTACTAAATATAAAATTAACCATTAAATACACCAAAAGGTTATTAATAAGCTTTTAGTGCTATTAATGATCACTTAATATCGAATTATTATTAATTACACTCTAGTAATGGAAAAGTTTATATGATTTGTCTAGTAAAATCATGTAAAATTTTCTAAGTAAGCAATCCCTATCTAATTCTCTGTATGAGTCTACTTATCGTCCTTAGACCTTATACTATAATATAGTGTGGTTCATTTCACACTAGCTACTAGATTTTTCTTGAATTTATTTATTTATTTATTTTTTATATTCATCCCTTATGTCTTACAGAGGTATCGACGTTTTTTTTAATGGCATATATATTTTACTAGCTTATAAAATGAAAAATGATATAATTAAGAAAATGACTGGTCAATAATAAATTTAGGACCCGTATTTTAGAAGTTATTAACATTTTTATACTGAGGCGAAAGGAGAGATGAGTCTGAGAAATGTCTATTAATAAAAATAGTTCACGACTAGTAAATATTTAGCATTGTTAATAACTTATAAAATATTGCCCCAAATATTTCATCGACTAATGATTTTATAAAGTATATCATTTTCTATTTTATAATCTAATAAAATATTTAGATTACCATTTAAAAAAATAAAATCGACAACTCTATAAGACTACAAAATATCTACAAAAGAAATTTTATTTTAAGAGAAATCAAGTGCTAGTGTTGAATGAATCACTCTGTATTAGTTAAAAAAAAAGGTTACAACAACATCAAAAACAAATATTTAATTGTCGTTAAGTATCTTCAATACCTACTTATCAATATAATCAATACCTCAATTTCTAATCCACTAACATAGCCACTATTTTTTACGTCCTGGTTATCCGAAATATTCGACACAGTTTTTACCGCTGATGGCATATAGTTAAATGTAACAACTTTTAATGAATATCCTTGTAAATCTGATACTTTATCTCTAAATAAGACAGTTTGTTTTTGAAATTTTCGTCTACTCCATAAATCTAACCGAAGCGTCACCAGTGCACCTTTGATGGGAGCCGGGTAAGGCACCGTAGACAATTCATAGATTTGCTTTTGTTTAAATTTTCTAATAAACACAACATTAATTATCTTTGTCCATAATGTATGGTGCTGTTTCATGAAAAGTCTGAGATCATGTAATAAAATGAATTTAGTTTTAGAATCCATAATTCTGTGCCTAATTATACGAAAATTGTTAATATTAAAAAAAAATTATGTGATATTTATGCTATTATAAATGTTACTAATGTGTTGTATATTTGATTATCTACAACCCGGGGTTAATATGGTAAAAAAAACTTAAAGAAAGCTATTACCAATGTACTATTTTGAGTGATCCTCGTATCCAAACAATTATAACAATTTTATAATTTTTTGGATACATGGCAAGCTTATAAAATATTATATATATTATAAAAACGTCTATAGCTCAGAAATCAGGTATCTTACAAAAAAAT
>NW_026101719.1:0-1483 GCF_025091365.1 Daktulosphaira vitifoliae
GCGTAAGCAATATGATTTAATTTTAAAATAAAATGTTTTGTTGATTTGTCTTCATAATACTTTTATGTTTTTCTATCAAAATATTCAAAACGTATATCATTCATAAGTGTATAAAAGTGTAAAAGTGCGATGTTCTAAAATCTTGTTGATTTTAGATGATGCGAGGCCCTGGAAATCTACCAAATTGCCTGGCTAAAGTGACGACACTTCTCATAAGGGGTAAATATAAATTAACATAAATTATGACCGATAAAACATGTATCTAATTAAATCAAAAATAAATAAATTCTTATATTATATTAAATTTTTCTATTAATTAAGTGTCAAATTATAAAATTATATTGTATACATAGAAATTACTTTTCAGTAATAACAGTACTTATGTATAGTTAAAATAATAAAAATTATTTGGTATAACTTTATTTGTACAAGTATAATACTTACGTTCTAGTTTAGCATCTTTTGATAAAAATTATGAGGTATAGCAACTGACAACTTGAACAGATAATAATATTGTGCTATTATTCTTATCATCGAGATCATTTGTCGGGCTTTAGGTAAGAAAACAATATTTAATTTTTTGCTTATTAAATTGTAATAAAATGTAAATTGCATTAAATTTTTATTGATTTTCATTGAGTCGGCAATTTTAATTGGAAGGGGGGATAATTATATCACCCACTTACTTTTTTTCATAATTTACTNTTGGAAGGGGGGATAAATATATCACCCACTTACTTTTTTCATAATTTACTATAGTAAAGATTTAAAAATAACATATTAAAGTTTATTTTCAATTAAAAATACATATAAATTATTTTAGCTAAAACAAAATAATAATTAACTATAAAACTAAACAAAAATATAATAAAAATGTGTAGTTTAAAAAGTATGCTTCAATAATACATTATCAAGTCAATATTAAATTTAAAAATTAGAAAAAAAAACATAATGAACACAATATAAATCTGATTTTGATAGTGTAATATAAGTTAAATATTTGAATAATTTAATAGGATAACTTAGAAAAGGATATTAAATTAAAAACGTTATTAATTGATAATTAATAGTACTGGTCTCATAAATCAATTATNTAATTGATAATTAATAGTACTGGTCTCATAAATCAATTATTGTAAGGCTATCGACGCTTTGGATGTCAGTGTGCTTGAAATACTGCAAGTTCATTTAGATCATCATTTATTAAAAAGTTTCAATTATGACGTTGTCCGTATTAAGACTAATAGGAATGTTTGTAATAATAATTTTTCTAACTAATTGGCAAATGCTCATGCAAATAAGATCGATTGCCTCCTTCAGAAAATTGAGCTGCTGCATGACCGTCACCTTTTAATATCCATTTGGTAGTAAGCAATCCTTCAACACCTACAGGACCTCGAGCGTGAATTCTTGATGTGCTAATACCAACTTCAGCTCCTAAAAACAATGTAACTATTAATTAAGCTAAACATACTTTAAACAG
>NW_026101720.1:0-1482 GCF_025091365.1 Daktulosphaira vitifoliae
ATTTAAGACGTCCATACTACATTTTCAAAATATGAGATCTCCAAAATTAGAGCGCATAAGAATAATATATTTCAATTCTATTCACATGGTTATTTAAATAAAAATTCACTCTTACATTGAGCTCTAAAGTACACAAAAAAGATTTTATAAAAACATAAAATTATACTTATTGAAAACCATGACAATTAATAATTAAACTTAACTGTCATTAGTCAAGGCAGTTAGTTATAATTTGCGAAATTCTTATAAGAAGAACTTAAAATGACCACTGGGTTACAATACTCGTCAACATCTACTATTATAAAGAAAAAAAAGATAAATCTAATTCTATTTATCAGATACTATACTTTTCACTTAGTTTTTATCGACCTAATAATTAATTTGTCTAAACAACTTTTTTGTTTAAAGTTGTTTTACGCGCTTAAACGTCATATTGAAGACTCTTTCTTCAATTTTTTGTTGGATATGCTGGTTATAAAAGAATGTTAATAAAAAAAATCTAATGACATTTTCATTAGACAGAGTACAAGGTTTTTGGTAGTCATCCAACTCTAAAAGATGCATCAATTCTTTCTTATATCTGCTTTATATCCTGTGATGTTATAACATCATTTTCTAAATGTTTATTAGCACAATCAATAAAATCCAACGTTATCTTATATGATTTTTCAGAGAACATTTACATATCTCATAATATCGTCATAACCAATTTCTTTACTGTACAAAGCCCTATATTACTTTTTAATGGGTTTCATGTATATTGGTATGTTAGAACATCCTTTAATTTTGTCTTCAACGGAATTTGGGACAAGCGTGCCTTCAAGTTTTTCTAACAAATGATTTAAGTTTTTCACAACGATCATTACTTTGAAATTCAGCTACGCCTATTTTTTTTGCATAAAACTTCCATAAATCAATGATATTCATGTTGATTGATTTTTAGTGATCCTTTTCAGGAATTATTAACAAGTTCTTCTCATTCCTTGGCATTGTATTCAAGTTGAATGATTATGATTTCATACATAATGTTTACAGCAAATTTAAAGGAATTTTTTTAGTACACTTCCAGCTCGCAATACAACTCAAATATAATTGAACTTGACAAAGTTGATGGCTAGGGTAACATGTTTCATCATTTGTTTATGCTAAATCATAGAATTTTTGTACATTTATAAAATAATAATCATTTTTCATAAAGGGAATAGGTGAAATTAGCAAAAAAGTATGTCGATTTAAAGAGACTTACGTAAGAGGCTTACAAAAATAATTGTATTTTTCATTTTTACATTTTTTCATTATTACATTTTTCAAAAAGTTATGGCAATATTAATTTAAAAATATAATTTATAAAGTCTGGATTTCCATACAAAAAGCATATAGCACATAAGCAATAAATCGTCGGGAATTTTTTTTTTTTTTATTTATACACAAATTAAATGTAGAGGTTTTGATTATATTTTAAAGTCAATTTTAAGTGTCGAA
>NW_026101721.1:0-1480 GCF_025091365.1 Daktulosphaira vitifoliae
TAATACATAGTAGTAATTAACAACAATTACATCTGTTATGTTGTGACTTTCTATTGAGCCAAATCAACATGTTTTACTAATAACTGTAATTATTTGAATATCTTGGCCTAAAGACTTCAATTTAAAAGTTGAATTTTTATGAGTTTGTGAAACAATTGAAACTACTGGATTTAAAGAGGACCGTAATTAAAAATATACTACAGTTAACATTAGTTTGAAAAAGAAATGTCTAAAATATTACTTAATTAACTAACACAATCTATATATCAGTCATATTTATTATAAACTAATTACTAATGCGCAACATTTTTTTTTAATTTATGCAATAAATTTACCACTTATTGTATTATTATTTGAAAATATACCTTAAAAATAAGAAAAATCGACAAATACTAAGTATAGTACATATTCTGAGGGGATGAACTAAGGGAATGTAAAGACATTCTCTTAAAATCGCCACAGATTTGACATTCCAGGTCCAAATTAAATATTCAAGATCAGTTTACACTAAATAAAAAGCAACAATATTTATAATTTTATACACTGTAAATATAAATTCAAAAATATCCACGTCAGTATGATACTTTCTATATTTACATTATTTTACACACAAGAAGTGTCATTTTGACATAAAGTATTGAAAATTCGTACACAAATATGACATTTTATCATTATTTATGAAATTTTTTTCTTACATTGTATATACGTTAAAAACTTTTAAAACATCTATTTAAAAAATTCTGATTTTTTTCCTAAATGTGTACTTGAATCAAAAGTTATAATAAACCAGTAATTTTCTTAATTAAGTAATAATTTAATAAATACGCTGATTAATTGGATATGTTCCTATTTAAAAACATTATTTTATCCGTACAAGACATAAGGGATAAACATAAAAAATACTTCATTAATAAATTGAGAAAATCATGCAATTAAAAAAAAAACAATGAAAATTCACAATTTTATATTTTTTGTTAATTAAGAAGTTTATTATAAAAAAATCACTCTTTATACATAATTAGCAAAATCAATATTTGAACTTGAAAAAATTGCAAAGTACAATATGTTTAGGAAGAGTATATATAAGAACCAAAGAAGTGGTATGGATCTCAGGGACACTGATAAGTAATATGTAGACAAATTTTGTATGTGTTACTCTCAGACGTTGTTTGAGACACGTACTATACACAAGTGCTAGACCAACCTGGTCTTGCAGTGTGTATTTCTCTTTTTTAAATTTAATATAATATCATCGTAGTCAAGTTTTTTATTATTATATATATATATATAATTTTTTCTTTGATTGCGTGATTTATTAATTTATTTTAAGTTAAATTTATAAAAATTATTTTTTTTAAATACTAACTGGGTTATAAAAAAAATATAGAGGTATTTACACGTTAAGGAAAATAACAGTTTTTAAATCTTAATTTTTAGACCTTTATTACTTAGCAAAATGGCGTTAGATCTACATCGATTG
>NW_026101722.1:0-1480 GCF_025091365.1 Daktulosphaira vitifoliae
ATATATATATATATATATATACAGGGTGTTCAGTAAGTCAGGAAACGGGTTTCATTGTTACATATGATTACATTGTTCTCATTGTTACAAACAATGAGAACAATAGAAACCCGTTTCCTGACTTACTGAACACTCTGTATAATTGTTACATATGATGTATAGGTAGTTATAAATTCTTGATTAATGGTATTTAATATATTTTTTAGTTGATGCCTACAATTTATGAGTTATATGCTAGTACTGTAAAAATCGAATCTGCTGTTGTTGTCTCAAAGAAATCGGGAAGGAAAGAAAAAAATAAATAGTTTCAGAACAATGTTTTGAGAAAAACAATTCTATTATTTATTATTATTGTTTGATGTTGCTCAAAAACATAAGCATTTAGTTATTATCAAATTTAGAGTGTTATAATTATTTATATGGTTTTCATACAAAATTCATCTTTACAATGATTTTGATTTGTAAATTAAGAACAATGTAGTATTCAATATATAAAGATATTTTTACATGTAGTTTTAGTTAAATTTGTGTTCAATGCTTTAAAAATAAACAATTTATGTACATTTCTACTTTGGTTAAGCTAAAAATAAAGCTGACTTGTTTGTTTTAATGACATATTGTCATATTATTAAATAGGAAACTTCAAAATTTTGTGATGTTAAATTTAAACTTTATATATTTCTTTGTTATACATTACAACCGAAGTAATTCCAAAAACCGAAGTGAATAATTTCGGTATCCAAATTATCTTTTCAAGATATTTTGGGTTATGGTAGATTTTCGTTTTTTATTTTTTAATTATTATTAATTGATATTTTGGTTTCAGTTGATAACGAGTTATATATTAATTTTATAGTAATAGAATTTTTTTTGAGTAAAATAGCATTTCTTAGCAAATTATGTAATAAAACGCTTTTTTGTTATAAAAATATTTATTGACGTTTTTAGTTACCATGTGAAGCTGTAAAGTAGTTTGTATATACCTTGATGTGTGTTTTTTTGTGTCTGTTCATAAAAATCATAGCTATCACTTGTCCAGTCTTGCTAATCAATACGTTTAAAAAATTTAAAAACCCCTTAATTATAGTTATGTGAAAAAATATCTAAAATATTAACAGCCTTTCTAGTTAATTCAAATATATATCTGACTTAAATGATTTGAATACTCTAGTTACAAATTAATGTACGATTAACACATTTTTTTTCTAACTTCAATCTAAGCTAATATTTTTTAACAAGAAAGAATAAAATTATATAAACATCTTTTTGCAACTAGACAACTAATTTTATAATTGGCCGCTGACTACGATTAAATTTTAGCTTTGATTTGAAGTTACAACCATATTAATTTTATAAAATGTTTTAGCTGAGATGGTATTGGTTTTACTATGATGTGTACTACAATAAATTTTCTTTGATTTGTAAACATTGAACATCAGTCAAAATTGATTGTTGATATAGAAATAAATGTTGAAATTTT
>NW_026101723.1:0-1480 GCF_025091365.1 Daktulosphaira vitifoliae
ATCACTGTCAGATATCATTATACTTGATCCAACTATGTCACGTCACCACTGTGCCGCGACCCCCCTGTGCTGGGTTTTTTACTTTAAAGTTCTATAACTTTTTTTTATTATTCCTATATATTTCTAACAATGCATATAAAAAAAAATATTTAACTAGTTGTTAATTTTTACGATTTCTTAATAGTTTATTTCACTATAAGTGTCACTGCTATTGAAAGAAAAAATATATTTATATATATTTATACATCCATTGAATCCTAGCGTGTTAAATAAAATATTGTCTTCTTATATAAATATTTAAAAACGATTTCAACTAACATAAATACCTCATCTCGAACCAATAATTTGTAATAACAGAAACATTTTTTTTTTATTAAAACGCATAAACAAAATAAACCATGTTAAGAAAACAATGCCATTATTGATGTAAATGAAAAATAAATGCGTAAATGAAAATGTATCAAAGATTAAAATAAAATTCGCAAACAATTAAATTACACAAAAAAAATTAATTTTAAATTATGAATAAAAAGAATTATTCAGTTTATTGACAGTTGAAATCAGTGGAATTTACAAAAATATACATGCGTAATGAAAAAGGAAAAATGTTTATTAAAAATATGCTAAATTTCAAAATAAAAATAATTTTGTAATTATTAGACGCTCATGACTACTTGGGTTTTGATTGGATTTCTGATTTACGGCTTTTTCTCGACACATGTAAATGGTCGTCGTAAAGTCGTTAATCAAATAAAACATTGCTTTCATATCATAAAAAGTATCATAAATAATGTGGGCGCCTTGGCGTTTCGAAAGTCTAAATAAAAAGCTCACAAAACTATTAGAATTAAATTTCTTTTTATATCTTAGAAATTTTTAGTAAAAAATCATAAAACACCGCCGTCAGCGAGCTTCTTTCTTAAAAATCGAAATTTTCAAAAACTTGCAAATGTGCTTTAAAAATTAGGTTGATAAATCCCCCTTATTTCACTAAATAATAACTATGAGCTCAGTAACAGCACATTATCAAATTTTCAAGTTAATTAATAAACATTTTTATTGGCTGCTTAGACTAACTGAACAAAACTTATAAATCTAAACAATTCATAGCCCTAGTATTTTAAATTAATTATAAACTACTCGTTAAAGTTATTAAACAATTGAATTAAATCAAACTGGTGTATAAATTTTGCAATTTATTCATTTAAAATTCCTTTGATTTGATTTTTTTATACCTATGACGCCGTTTCTTTGCGATACACAAGCCTCGTACCTCGCGCCACCTGTTTTGACAAACCTCGCACTACTAGGTGTATATGGCAGTTCGACGGACCAACACACTGCGCCATACGCCACCGAACTAAGTCCAGCAAGTGAAGGTATAATAACGAATATAAAGGTATAATAACGAATAACAAAACGATGAAAAGAGAATAGACTTAGCGCTGATTTATAGTACATGACTAATTTCGTTTATACA
>NW_026101724.1:0-1480 GCF_025091365.1 Daktulosphaira vitifoliae
CCAATATTATTAAACCAGGAGACCAGGTTGTTGAGATCATTCTGGAGCATAGAGCAGTCAGATAAGTTATCAATCTTCCTAAAGAGCTTCAAGTCGTCGGCGAACATGAGAAGTTCACAGTTATTGACAATTTCCTTGATACCATTTACATATAAAGAAAACAATATTGGAGATAAATGTCCTCCTTGAGGAACTCCAGAAGAGACCTTTGAGATGGATGATTTGCATCCGAACACTTTTACCCATTGGACTCTGTCTGACAAATAAGATTTGAACCAAGACAACAATGGTTCACCGAACCCAATTTTGTGTAGGGTCTCGATTAGACGGCCATGGTCTACTCTATCGAAGGCTTTAGTAAAGTCTGTGAAAATAACATCAACTTGGATGTGCTTCTCGACAGCCTTCATAACAAAATTGTTAAAAACGAGTAAATTAGTAGTGGTCGAGCGACCAGGCCTAAACCCATGTTGCTCGTCGATTAGAATAGAGTTAATTGGCGATTGAATATTTCTCAATACTAGAAGTTCAAATAGTTTGGATATATGGCTCAAAATAGAGACAGGTCTATAATTTTTGACATCAGCTTTATCACCAGATTTAAAAATAGGAGTGATAGAGCTAATCTTGAAAGAAGAAGGAAAAACTCCGCTTTCGATTGAACGCTTAAAAAGTAGCCACAGTGGAAAACATAATGAAGATTTCACATTGTATAAAAATATACCTGACAAGCCGTCGGGGCCTACGGACTTAACATTTTTTAGTGCGTCTAGACCAGCCTCAACATCATCGATGTCGAATGAACAAGTGCTAGGTAGGTCATGGAACAAAAAAGGGGACGAATGGTCAGTAGACAGAGGAGGGACATAGACTGTATTGAAGTAATGGGAAAATAAGTTAGAGACAGACTCTGAACCCGAGCTTTGTAAATTCTCGAAATGTACTGAGTGGGGAATTTCGTTGCTAGATTTATTAACTCGGACAAAGTCCCAAAACGACCTGGGGTTAGATTTAAGCATAGACTCAGTACGAGACAGGTAGATAGTATGACATCTCTTGTATTCAGCCTTGTAAGAGGCACGAAGTGCGGAAAATTCCGCATAATCATGGGGACATCGTGAAGCTTTAAACTTGGCATGAGCCCTTTTCTTGCTTAAAACAATATGCTTAAGATTTTTTGAAAACCATTTCGGGAATGTCGAAGGTATATAAGACACTTCCGGAACAAAGTTTAAAATGCAAAAGTGCAAGGCGTCGTAAATTGCCTTAGCCGCTTCATCAACGTCGAGAGATATTATGGTCTCCAACCAATTAAATGAATTTAAGAATTCGCATATTTTTGAATAGGGAGCACGGCGGAAGTCATAATAATTATGGGAACGATCAAGTAAAGGGGAGAGTTTATCCAACTTTATCATAATATCAAGAGCCGGGTGGTAGGGATCACAAGGTACTGCTGGAGTTACGGCTTTAGAGATAT
>NW_026101725.1:0-1480 GCF_025091365.1 Daktulosphaira vitifoliae
TTAATTATTATCCATTAATTATTAAACAAATACAAATAAAATCGTTATTATTTCTTAAAAAAAAATTTTTATCTTGTATTAGATTTATATAAATCAAACCTTATTTTAAATATAAAGACAAAATTTTCAGTATTGTTTATTAATTATTTTCTAATTTGCAGTTTGCAATATTTGTAGGCAAAGGGGCCATAAGGCCCAATTTTGTAAACTAAAAACACAACAGCAACAGCAACAGCAACATCAACAGCAGCAACACCAACACGAGGAGCAGCAACACCAACACGAGGAGCAACAGCAACACGAGGAGCAACAGCAACACGAGGAGCAACAGGAACACGAGGAGCAACAAGAAAATTTCCAGTCAGAAAAATGCTGTATTTTTTAAAAATGCAGCATTTTTCTGATTGGAAAATTTTAAGAAATTAAAATGTTTACCATGATGTGTGTTTTTTTTTTTTTTTTTTTTTTTTGTTTTTTTTAAAAAAGTTTTTTTAAGTTCAGCAATTTTTTCTTGGGGTTCAGGTCGTTCAGGTGGACACATTTCTCTTTTGAATTGAATTACTTTTTCTTCATAATTTTCAGGTAAGTTAAAATAATGAAAAAGAACAACTGGGAAAGCCATGTATATAGCCATACGAGCTACCNATTTGTTTTTATTGATTTGTATTATTAATTCTATGGTATATATAAAGCAATATTATTGCTTTAATATAACATTTAAATTGATATATTTATTTATTATAATTAATTTTACTATATATATTTAAAATTTAGCATGATCGTAATTTCAAGTGTGAATGTAATAGTGTTGATCACACTTGAAGGTTTGTAAGATGATGGCAATTTAAGTGGAAATTTATTTCTTTTAGATCACATTCGATTATTTAATTACCTCACTGTAGATATACATTCATAACAAATGTATTTATACATAAGGTAAACTATAATAAATTATATTTTACGTANCAACTTAATGTAATTACTAAAAATACCCACATATATCCAGATTTACACCAAACTCAAATTTTCCTTCAACTTATTAAAATAGTAATTATTATTATTCTCTTAAAATAAGTAATTATTTTTGTCCTAAAGTAATTGTTGATGAAAATTAATATTTAACAAAAAAAAATTTTTTAGAACTACAATGTTTACGTATTAGTAAATTTATAATAACCACTGACTTTGATTTAAACTATTACATTTTTGTTTCATAATAAGTGTTGGGATTAAAATCTTATAAAAACTGGTAATTGAAATATTTATTTAAAAATAAATTTTAAAATTAAAATATGAATAAAATGTATGTAAAACAATGAATTTTTAATTTATTCATAAGTTGTAATATTAACTTAAAATAATTTTTTTTTNATAAGTTGTAATATTAACTTAAAATATTTTTTTTTTTTGTACATTTCATCAAGCTTAATTATTAATATTTAAGAAACTTTAAATGTTCGTTTAATATTAAGTATGAATA
>NW_026101726.1:0-1479 GCF_025091365.1 Daktulosphaira vitifoliae
ATCGAAATCACGTCAAATCCACGAAGGTATGTGTCGATACATTATTGCTTTTTTATATTTCCGTTTTTTTATGTTTAGTCAGACAACTGTAGTCTAATGATCTCTAGGGCAGCTAAGTTATTGACTCCGGATTTTGTTATTTCTAACCATGGGAATATAGTTTATTTGCCGGTGATCTTAAAATTGCTCTCATTGTCAAATCTTTTTGGATGATACATCTCTTTATCAGAACTATTTAAATGCGCTCGTTGATTAGTGTGATTATAATACTATTTACTTGAACTTAAATAAATGTAAATTATGTCCTTCAATCGGTCTTGTTATAATATTTTCTATAGAGAAAAACGGAGCTAGTTGTTACAATTTTTATTTTTTGTAATTTTTCTTCAACAATTACCCAAAATCGTTATAAATTAATATATATTTATAGATTCTAAGCTTTCATAAAATTATAGATTATTCAATGTGTTTGTAGTTTATGCACCAAACAATATGTTTAATTTCAGCAAGTCAAAATGAAACAACTTTTATCGAAGTGGGGTAAGTTGTTACATACCGGTGACAATTTATTATAGTAATACGTTTTTATAATATAATATTCTAAAAATAGCAAATAAAGTAATGTTATTATTAAATATTATGATAGTAATTGTCTTATTTATTAAATTTTTATAAATATAAAAAATTAAATGTTATTTTAGGCAATTTTATTGTCCCCCTCGTAAAATACTTTTGTGCGGCATTTTTATATTTATNATTTTATTGTCCCCCTCGTAAAATACTTTTGTGCGGCATTTTTATATTTATTTGTAGACATTGTTCATTAAATTTTTAAAATACATGAAGTAAATCATACTTTCGACAACTCTGTATATTTCATTATTTATGACTTATTAATTACTTTTATGTAACATCCCTTTAATTTATAGGCGTGTTAACATTATTTATCTATAGAGCAAAACATACAAAATGATGCTTATTTCATTGACCATTAAATTAATCGAAAAATTAAAATAATAATTTAATTGAAGTATTTTTCAAGCTAGTTCCTTATACTTTATAAAGTTATCGACTTCAAATGGTGTAATAACCAAAAGAAAGAAGGGTGTGTAAAGGGAGAAGTACTAAGGTCTAATAGTTATTACTTAATAAATGTAGTTAGTGTATTAAAACTACTCTTACCTGATATTCACTGATGATAATAAAATCTTGAGTGTAGATTTATGGTTGTTAAGAATATATTTAAAACTATAGTAGGTATATTAATAAATTAGAATCGTATTTGGTTAATAGAAGCGTATTTATTATTGTAGAAAATGTTAATTATTTAAATAAATGTATATTTTAAGTTTAGTGTCAAAAGTTAAGTCTAAAAACAAACAGCAGAAAAGAATACGTACGAGTATGTTTGGAATTATTTTAAATTGATTAACTTGACATTGTAGTGAGAAAAGTGGACAAGAAAGATGAAAGATTGAC
>NW_026101727.1:0-271 GCF_025091365.1 Daktulosphaira vitifoliae
AAATTTTAACACAAAAATAGTGTTTTTTTAACTACGGCAGCCGTTTAAATGTAGAAAAAAAAGTGTCAGGACAAATTTTTTCTTTCATTTTGTAGTACATATAATAAGCTTTAATTTGATATATGTTTAAAGGACGCAGGCTTTCCGGAACATTTTCAAAAATTAAGTTGAAAAAATTCATTTTTGTAAAAAAGTTGCCATTTTAAATCCCCCCCAATGAGCAGGTTAAGTGATAGATTTTCAAACAAATGATATCAAATGAAAGGTAAAT
>NW_026101727.1:393-1478 GCF_025091365.1 Daktulosphaira vitifoliae
AAAAAAAATTATGTTGATTTGTTGATTTTTCAAAAAGTTATGGAAGTTTTAAGAAAAAAAAGTGAAAAAATTTCGAAAATTAGCGATTTTTAAATTTGTATTTTTTTTGGATATTTCCCCCATTTGCGGGGAACGAGGGAATTTTTTTCAATTTTTAAGGGTAATGTCTTCAACTAGATACGATTTGTGATCTTTTGACGTATTTTTGAAAGAAATCGGTCCAGTGAGAGCTGAGAAAAAGTGGCAACAGACATAAAAAAAAAAAAAACACATCATAGTAAAATTAATACCTTCTCCGCTTCGCATCGATGCTAAAAGAATCTAGAAGTTTAGTTTTTTATGCCAAGTACGATAATTATATTAGATTTATTATTTTATGAACAGTTAATTAATGATTAATTACATAATAAAAATTGATCACTTGTGGCTAATTAATTAAGTAAAATTAAAACTATATTAAAAATATTATTAATTTAAAAAACTAAAAAATGGCGTTCGGGCCTTTTGATCATAATAAAGAGTTAAACAAACTGATGCAAATCAAGACGAAAGTACGCCTGATTGGAGCTGATATATTTTTTCTCAAAAAATGTATTAAGTTCCATATGACTCCGAAGTTTGCCAGATTACCAAGTAAGTCAAACAATAATAATATTAATTTTTACAAGTCAATAAATTTCGCTCAGGAGAAATTTCTTAAGTTAGAAATAATAAATCATTATCGCAATAGAAGTAGATTAGAAATGGGGGCTTATCAATTACATTTAAAACTTTCTAATTTTTTGAGTCAATCACAGTGGGACATCTTCGAGCTGAAGATGTACCAAGTGGTTGAACATAAATTTAAAACAAAAAAAGAAAAGTTAAATAAAAAATTTCAAAATTTACTTTCAGAATACAAAAATAAGGGTCAAATAGATAATTTTAATAAGAGTCCGGTAGTTTCATTTTCTAAAAACTGAGGGGATGATTTAGTTAAAAATTACACAAACATTGTTTTTTCTGTTGAAGAAACTGATATACTTAAGTTGGGTCTTAAAACAAGTTTTTTACCAAAAAAATTTCCAATGGAAGATCTACTAGTA
>NW_026101728.1:0-1478 GCF_025091365.1 Daktulosphaira vitifoliae
CGCGATCGAATTGTGTGTGTGTTGGGTTTCAGGGCGGGTGCCGTCCGCCAGATGGCAGCACATGTGCAAAGTGTGAGTTGGGTTTCATCGGATTAGTGTACGTTGGGTTGCATCCGAATAGTGTACGTTGGGTTGCATCGGATTAGAATACAAGGGGTTTGCTCCATTCCCCTCCCCCCTTTCCCCTACTAGGGCGGGAGGGGTGTGTAAGGCAGAGGGGTATGGCTGCCATACATTATTATACTACTAAGGTAATACATTATAAAATAAAATTAACTATAATATAAAATATAATTATGTATCAAAACCCATACACAAATGACGAAATACAAATAATAAAGATATAATTTTGTGAAACATTTAAACTCTTTNCAAATAATAAAGATATAATTTTGTGAAACATTTAAACTCTTTATGTGTATTTTATTTTTACAAATAAATAAAAAATATATTATGTCTTCTTAATATGTACATAAAAATATACTTCTATAGATAAAATTAAAGAGAAATTTTAACTATTTAGACAATATAATTGCGTTCTCAAGGGACCACATATTTTTTTCAATCCAAAAACATACATATAGAGATCTTCGTTCATGATATGTAATAAACAATTAAAACATGTGTAAAAGTCAGAATGTTTATCCTCATAGGATCATAGGAACTACGACAAATTGATTTTTGAAGACATTTGATTTTGTTCATTGTCCTTATAGCTTAAAATTATACGTTGTGTATAATTTACAAAGTATACTTATTTAACTACATAAAATACCAAGCATTTCCTTTCTAAATAAATATCTCTTGTATTGAGAGAAAATTTGTATTCTTTGAATTTTTTTTACAAATGTATTTTAATTATATCTTTATTATTTGTACAACAGTTAATTTTTCAATTTTATTTTCATAATTTGATAAATAGATTTATTTGAACTGTTTAACATTTTTATTTAAATATTTATTTTATGTTTCTATTGTTCATTAAATTGTTTTAATATTTGAAAAAAATGATTAAGAATCAATGTTTTATCTATTTTGTATTAGGCGAGATGATTTGTTAATCACAATGGTTTGCAATTAGCTATAATCATTTTTTAATTTATTTCAATATACTTTTTTATTATTAAATATTAAAGGAAAAAAAACTGTGTTAGTATTATGTTTGTTTTTTATTGAAAATTAAACAAAATTCATGTAGAAGAATATAATATAGTTTAACTAATTAGTCGGAACGTCGAAAATGTCTCAAAAATGTTAAGATGTTTTTTCAAAGTTTAGAAAGTGAATTTTTGAAATTGGAATTCTATTGTTTTATTGTAGTTCAGTTTAATAGATTGAACAAATATATTAATAATTTTATGAATTTATAATTTTATTTATTTATGTATAATATACGAGTGTTAACCCTTTAACAATTAGAATATTTATAAGTACAGTAAAAATCAATAATAACATAAACAGTTACAAAAAAAGAAATA
>NW_026101729.1:0-1477 GCF_025091365.1 Daktulosphaira vitifoliae
TAGGAATAGTCATATTACAAACAAATTCGGAATATTATAGGCTGGTAGTAGCACACACAAATAGAGTAAAAAAATTAATAAATTACAAAGTAAAATTATTTACTTTTGTATCTTTTAAATAAAGTATTATATATAATAACAGTTATCATGTCAAATCTAATTCGAAAATAAATACTTTAAGAATATTAAAAATTATTGATTTTAATTGTTTGTATGGAAAAAGCTGGTTAAGCTACTTTTTATTTGAATAAGGAATATTTTTTCGATTTTT
The DNA here is from genome assembly GCF_025091365.1 of Daktulosphaira vitifoliae. Classification (NCBI taxonomy): domain Eukaryota; kingdom Metazoa; phylum Arthropoda; class Insecta; order Hemiptera; family Phylloxeridae; genus Daktulosphaira; species Daktulosphaira vitifoliae. The sequence goes on from NW_026101729.1 coordinate 272, forward strand.
AAGAGTAATAACTTAAACTAATCATTAACTTAAACTTAAATGAATCATTTGACGTATCGTTGAAAAAAGTATATATAAATAATATAAATTTCTTCTCATGAGGGGAGACTATAATATAAATTTTATTTTAACTCAAAAAAAAATGCAAAATATTAAATACCACAGACGGATTTGTACCCTATGCGTGAAAGACACAGATGTTATCCATTCGGCAACTGTTCGTTGCTTTTGTCGCATGATAAAATTCGCTATTTAAGCTAACTCGAATTTAAAAATTACTTTTTCGACTTTAAATAAGTAAAAAAAATTTAATAAGTTTAATAAGTTTTCGTATGTCTTATGAACTTTATTCTATGTCAATTAAATTATATAATATTCATGAAAGTCAGTGTATTCCCCTAATAAGATATTTTAAATAAATTAAAATACAAAACCTAGAATTTACAAAAAAATTGCATATTTTTTGAATACGGTTGCCATTTGCGCATAGAAGATAGGTCGTCGGGACAAATTTTTTTTTTAAATTCTATAGTACATGACATAAGCTTTAATTTGATATATATTTAAAGGACGCAGTATTTCCGGAACATTTTCAAAAGTCAAGTTAAAAAAGTTAGATTTTGTAAAAAAGTTGCTATTTTAAATCCCCCCTTTGAGCAGAATAAGTGTTAGATTTTCAAAAAAAAATGATATCAAATGAAAGGGAAATATCTAAGGTTTCAATATAAAAAAATATTATTTTGATTAGTTAATATTTGAAAAATTTATGGGAGTTTTAAGTACAAAAAACATTCCGATAGAAGGTGATTTTTATCGTAAACATTACATTTTTTTTTTAATTTCGACAGCCATTTGCACATTGAAGATAAGGTTTGGGACAAATTTTTTTATTTTATTTTATAGTACATAAAAAAAGCTTTAATTTGATATCTGTTTAAAGGACGCAGTATTTCCGGAACATTTTCAAAAATTAAGTTGAAAAAGTTAGTTTTTGTAAAAAAGTTGCTAATTTAAATCCCCCCCATGAGCAGGTTAAGTGTTAAATTTTCAAAAAAATTAGNCCCCCCATGAGCAGGTTAAGTGTTAAATTTTCAAAAAAATTATATCAAATGAAAGGATAATATTTAAGGTTTTAGTTTAAAAAAAATTATGTTGATTTGTTGATTTTTGAAAAAGTTATGGAAGTTTTAAGAAAAAAAAGTGAAA
>NW_026101730.1:0-1477 GCF_025091365.1 Daktulosphaira vitifoliae
TTCTTCCAAGAATGTTTTGTAAAATCGATAAATTTATCACTCAGATTTAATGTTGGCCATATTATTTCTCTTGGAAAAAATATTGAGAGTCAACTTTTAGCTTTTATTAGATACATATATTTCTTTAATAATCTATAGTTGAATAATTTTTTTGTATACTTAATAATAATAAATTTATCATTTTGTGTTTTTATTATAATAAACTAATTAATATATTCTTAAGTTAATTGAATGTAATTCAGAAAAGTTGTAAGAAATATTATATCAAATGAAGGCTAGATTTAATAATTCAATTTAGCTGATAGAATTATCCAAGATGTTTTTTAATAATTTTATATTTAATTCAAGAATTATTAGCTATGTAATAATTTTTAAGTTCATCTCGAATACCTTGTATGTATGTCAAAATTGTATTTTCAAATGAAAACACCAATTTTTAATTAACTACTTGCTAGTATTCTTGTTTATTAAAAATTACAATTAATATAAAAACAAATGACATTTAATACACATTGAAACTTTATAGTAAATTTGAGTTATTTTATACTTTTTAATAAAATTAATTTTTTCTTGTCGTTCATAAAAATTAATAATTATATTAGCTAGTATTCAATGTTTCATTGAATGTACGTTAAATTTTTGTATTTGCAATTTGTATTTGAACGTATTACAATAGTGTTTTATATCGCTGTTAAATTTAAATCTAATTTGTTTTATCAATTCCCTGAAACTTTTCTATAGGCACATCTAGTATAAAATTTCAGTGTGTATAATTATTAATTTCTCACCCTAAAGAATATTTTTATATAAGAACACATATATCCTACATTTTTGTGAGGTCAACATCTAATAGCTACTAGTTGCGCCTATAAAACTGTAAGTATTAGATTTTTGGGATATACTTCACTTCAGTTTAGACTACTTTAGACTTTCTATCCAACATAAAAAATGTTAAATACACACATTATTATATACGAGATTTGATATCTTAAATAAAAAAGTGATGCACATTAATTAATTGAAAATATTATTTGACTATATGAAATTTAAATAAAAACGTTGGTTGTTTAGTTAATGATACTTCTTTTTTTATCATAACCTATATATACGTATATATTATATTATGTATATTGTAAAACTCTGTATATATATATATGAATTTGATTTTGAGAACTGCCTATAAAAAGTCATATTGATGTATGAAAGTTTGTTTTAATTTATATTACACTTTTTCAAAACAAACGATGACTTTAATCTTATAATATAAAAATAGCGGGCTGTACATAGTTTGATATATCGAGATAGTTATGTCACTAGTACGCGCTATAAATATGCAAATGTAAAAAAAAACTGGCTGTACTATGCTANATGCAAATGTAAAAAAAAACTGGCTGTGCTATGCTAATATTTTAAGAAAGAAATGTCGCATGTACGAGTTTTAACATTTGCTGTAAAAAAGTCATGTGTTATATGTATC
>NW_026101731.1:0-1477 GCF_025091365.1 Daktulosphaira vitifoliae
ACTTTTTTTTTTTTTTTTTATCTATTTACGAATAATGAAATTCAAGTTACGCCAAAACTCATATTTCTTCTAGCACAGTATTATTAAAGTATTGTATATAATATTTTAGCACAAATTTAATAATTTATCCAAATGCATAGAGAAAATTAAAAGTTAAAATTATTGTGATCAAAATTAATCAAAATTTTACTCTTACATTTACATATACAGTATACTTTTATAACTTGACTCTTGTGTACAATACAAGTTAGCTGTAAAGTAAGTCTCTTATGTTGAAATATTATCTCTATTAGACTTTCGTTTTTAATGAATCAAATAATATTGTAACGTTTAATAATAATATCCGAACGGGAAGTTATTGGATACGTATATTATAAAACGTAGTTATATTAAATCAAAATATTAAAAATAGAGAAAACAATGAGAAAAGCATACCTAAGATACTTGGCGAATTCCGAGAAAACCTTTTTAAACGATTTTCCCTGAAAAATTACTAAAGGCTAAATGTTTGTTCCGGATCAACTGAAAATTGAATCGACTGCTTGTATTTCGGAAATTAAACTTTTCAGTACGAGTTGACTACACACTAGGGAGGGAAAGAGATCTCACGCCCCTACTCGCGACCGTTTTCTCGAAAATGATATTCTCCGTCTTATTAGCAGGTTTAATGAAACATTGTTATTGCAATGTGCGCGTTTACCGACCGACCGTTTTTGACGAGGGACAAACTGTGTAATTAATTAACCGCTTCCAAGGATTCTGCCACCGTGTTTATAAAAGTGTGTATAATTTTATTAAAAACGCGTGCACAAAAAAAAAAAGCCGACCGCAAAATCCGACCGAACACCATTAGGTCTTTAAGTAATTGACTTATGGCGATCGGCCAATTTTAAACACTNGGTCTTTAAGTAATTGACTTATGGCGATCGGCCAATTTTAAGCACTGCACATGTAAAAGCCTACCTACACTCACGCGCTCGCATTGTGTACTTGGTGCGTTTCCATCAAACTAATTAATTAATTATTACACTACCGTGGGCAATAAAACGGTAATTATACAGGTCGGGGGTGAGCAGTAGTGTTGTGTAACTGTAGTACGACACACGATTCGATGTTGACGCTGGCCATGCATTAAAATTCCACGTATCCCATTGCAGAATTCCTATGTCCAATTAAATACCGTGTCAGACACACGTAAAAGCTCGGCTTTTGTTTTTTATCGCCGTTTTTGGCATTTAAGGATCACCGTCCTTTGCAACAGATATTGGTTGTCCGTACAATCGAATTTGTGACATTCAAGCAAAAACAAAGCGAAACAAATGGCTTAAGNTCAAGCAAAAACAAAGCGAAACAAATGGCTTAAGAAATATGTTATTACACCGGCCAAGATGGGTACGAAAGTTTCAATTAAAAAACGCGTCTCCCAACGCTGCCGTATAGTTAAATCCAAGTTGATAGCCCACTGCATTATGATTCT
>NW_026101732.1:0-1476 GCF_025091365.1 Daktulosphaira vitifoliae
ATGATAATAGTATTGTAAAATTTTAGTCGTTAAATCCGCGTATACTCATATCCTAAACGTCTCTACAAGATTGGTGAACACAGAGTTTATATTATTAAGTGTTATTACATCAAAAGGTACGCAGACAACAAAACTGGTCTGTACATCGTTGTTGGTCATCCATCATTTGATTTTCCTACAAAAGTACAAAAGTACACATGTATATTAATGTTTATATATATACATATAAATTCATCAAAACAGAATATCATTTACAGCAGCCTTTTGATAATTTATCATCATAAATTCCGACTGAGTGTCATCGTTAAGCCTAAAAATAATTCTTTTTGATGTAAGTAAAATAATTTTTTTTGCTGGGGCTCGAAAACTTTAAAAAAAATGTCAAATACGCAAAAAGGAAAGTGACACTATAATATTCCTTATTTTTCCATATTTACAAAAAAAAACATTATATTTGATAAGCAATAATAGTATTTGGGTCAAACACTTGTCGGAAAAACTCATTTTAATTAGTTTAAAAATGTTTTGTATTACTCAGTAAGTTTTATTTATCGCTTTTGTATCTATTAAATTTATCAAACTCGACAAGGAAACAGGAGTGGTATTGTATAGTTGTGAATGTATAGATTAAATCGAAAATGCTATAGAATGATTATTTATTTAAGATAATTACGAAAAAATATGTATATAATGACGAAGCCAGTTTGATAATCAATCTCTACTGATAGCATTTATGTCAAAGTACTATTCATCGTAAAAAGTGTTTCAAATAAATAGTAAAGAAATTTTATTATACAGAGTGTGCAGTAAGTAAGGAAACAGGTCAGCTATTCACGGAAAAAAATCATTACTGTAAACGGTCAAAAATTATATGGTTAAGGAAGAACCATATTTAGCAAAACCGAAGATCTTAGTCGATTATTCTTGCAAGTACGTTTAGTTGGAATAACTGATCATCCGGTTGGGAATTGGAGTAGTATTAATCTATTAAAATGTAATAGCCATAATACATGTTCAGCGGTTAATAATGAATCTATAACTCAATTGTAAACCAATGAAACCATTAAAACGAAAAATATCGTTAAGCGCTGGTTATTGTGTTTAAATGGTATTATGATTTATAAAATTTAAGCTGTGCTAAAATTGCGCTTTTCGGTTGTGACGGAGACATATATTTGAAGATGTTATGTGATCGTATGGCGCGAACATCTGTTCGAGGTTGGGTTGGATTGTCCCGTGGTTTTGTTTCCTGGACCGCTGAAAATTCGCCCATGGTTATTTTACGCGNACCGCTGAAAATTCGCCCATGGTTATTTTACGCGGAAGCTTACAAAGACAACAAATGGGACTACCGATAAATAACAATTTTACACTTATTGTTATATGAGCATTGAGAAAAACAATTCCGATTTAAAATCAATGAATAATTATTTATATTAGACTATTTAATTAAATATTAATAAAAATAATAAATTT
>NW_026101733.1:0-1476 GCF_025091365.1 Daktulosphaira vitifoliae
AATGATTTTTAGTTTCACCTGAATTTAACGATGGATTTTTACAATTATTTTCAAATATTATAATACGCTCAATTGAGTAAAATTTTTTTTATTGGTGTTTTTAGTTATATAATCATTAAAATTAATTAAATTCTGAATATTTCCATTGTAGAATTTTTTTAAACACCAAAAGTTAATAAGAAATGATTACTATGATTTTTATTTAAGTGATCTAATACAATAAAAATGTAAAAAAAATCGAACTTTTCTGATAAATGTACTGTAAATAGTAATTATAAAATTTCCTGATTGCATAGGTCAGGTGGGGTAATTGTAAATGATTCTATCAAAGTGATTTTTAACTTGTATTTATGACTGTTTACTTACATAAACATTTATTATATTATTATACATATGTACTAGTGGACATAANCATATGTACTAGTGAACATACTAAATATAGTTTTAGTAAATTTTTAATTTCAAATCTAAAAAAGCGTAATTTACAATTACCATAGACATTTACCATTACCCCTTTGATATTAGGGTAAATGTAAATGAATGTTTTTTCAGTGCACTTTTTCTAAATGATAATACAAATGACATAACCTCTAAAATACTGTAATAAATATGATTGATGGGAGAAAAAATATTAAATAATAATTATATCGAGTTCGATGGTTATAATTTATTAATTTTATTAAAATATCAGCCTCATTTACAATTGCCCCTATTCACAATTACCCCTCCTGACCCTATTAATCTTAACATTTTCATTTTTTTCTATTTAATAATGTCAATTTCAAACTTGCAAGTTGAGCTAAAAGTTATGGTAATAAATTCATTTTTGTTCTATTAAAACTTTCACTTTAAAGGACAAAAAAAAGTAGGTTCAAAATGATTACTTTTAACATATTAAAAATCAATATCAATAATAATTTGAAAACAATTAATTTTAAAAATTATATAACATATAATTAAAAGAAATACTAATCTGGGTATAATTAAGGAAATAGAAGTTGATGTTGCTTTTGTCCATCAATTTTTTTAAATTAAATACTATCTACAAATTTGCATCGAAGCGTTTCTTATGATAGTGATTTTAATCACTGTCAGATTAAATCTATACTGGTCCTAACTATGCAACATCCCCACTATGCCGCGACCCCACTGTGCTGGGTTTTTTATTTATTTATTTTATTTTGTGCCTGAACGCTCAATCTTAGCTCTCGCTGGACCGATTTTGATGAGCAATATGTCAAAAGATCACAAATCGTATCTAGTCGAAGACATTACCCTCAAAAATTGAAAAAATTCCCTCGTTCCCCGTAAACGGGGGAAATCCCCTAAAAAATTACAAATTTAAAAATCGCTAATTTTCGANTAAAAAATTACAAATTTAAAAATCGCTAATTTTCGATATTTTTTCATTTTTTTTTATTTAAAATTGCCGTAACTTTTTTAAAAATTACCGAATCAATATAATTTTTTTTTTTT
>NW_026101734.1:0-1475 GCF_025091365.1 Daktulosphaira vitifoliae
TTGTAGGTTTTGAATAGTAAATAATAGAAAAAATGTCGAATTAAAAATGTATAGAAAATTAAATTTAAAACAACGGTTAAAACAAAATACCTGGGACTAACTATAGATAAACGTCTCACATGGGCGCCCTACTTACATGAGAAAAGAATAATATTAAATCAGCGTCTAAAGCTCCTTCTTAACAACAAATCAAAAACTAATTTAAAAATAAAACTTTCTATATATAAAATGTTGCTTAAACCAATTTGGTCGTATGGGATAGAACTTTGGGGCTCAGCTAAAATTTCCAACACAAACAGAATCCAAGTCTTCCAATCACAAGTCCTACGCACAATTCTTGCCGCACCTCCTTATGTTTCTAACGAAACGCTTCACAAAGACACTTCTTTCCCTACTGTAGTCAAAGTAGTCAAAATCCACTATAAAAGGTTCCGAATGAGACTTTAGGGACATCTCAATCCTTTAACCCTCTACCCACAAGGTGAAATGAAGTTACATATAACACAAGATGGGGTGTTTCCATACCCCAGGCATTACTTATTACGATTGATGGATGGCATACAATTATTTAAAAAATAAAATGTTGTAAAATGTTTTCCAGCACTTTTCATTCAATTCCCGTTAGATTTTGACCGTTTTCCTCGAATAGCAATTTAATATGTGAAAGGTTTCTTTCATTGTACTTTTTATAAATTTCGGAGGACACCAAACATTTTTAACGCTCATAATTATACATGACTAAGTTTTATAAATAATTAGGATCATTTATTACATGTTGGTGATTAAAAAAAAAACTTTTATTTAGAATATAATATTTATTTATTTCCTTGGAACACTAACAATATTAGAAAAAACATCTCCTTTCTTTAGCAAATATAAAAAAAAGCTATTATAACCAGCTGTATCAAGAATGCCGAAAAAATAACGCATTGGCCAACGTCTCAATTTCCTCTTGATCGTGTATGAGTGACATAACTTGTCAAAAACATCTACACCTCCTTTAGACAAGTTGTAAAATTTCACTATTTCTGGCTTTTCTGTAGTTGTATTTACTTCTCCTGTATCGTGCATCGTGTTCAATAAAATAACGTTATTATTTTTTTTTTTTTGATTGTCGGAAACCAATGTTTTGTCTGGCTGGTATACAAACCTTGACGAATTCAATGGTATACCATCATTTGGCAATACCAAATCTTCATCCTCGATCTCCTCTCCTTCATTATAAATTGTTACCCCTTCACGTTCATTATTGTCAAGCCTATGCAGCTCTGCCAAAATGTCCTCGGGACAAGTAAACAGTCGTAGTCTTTTAGCCATTTGTACAAAATGTCATGAAAACTGAGAATAAAATATAATAATGAGGTATAAAGATATATAATGAATTGTAAAAATATGTAATAATAATATTTATAATATATTACTAAGTGATAATATTAATAATACGTAGATAGTTTGTACAAAAATATGTAGCATAA
>NW_026101735.1:0-1473 GCF_025091365.1 Daktulosphaira vitifoliae
AATTTTAATAATTTACTTTAATTAAATGAACCAATCAAACCAAAGTAGTTAAAAAGATTTACTCAATTGAGCGTATTATAAGATATAATTATAATTGTAAAAATCATTTTTTTTCTAAATTTATGATTTATATAGCAACATATTACAAAAAAATTTGGCATATTATAGACTGGTAGTAGCACACACAAATAGAGTTAAAAAATTAATAAATTATAAAGTAAAATTATTTACTTTTGTAGTTGAATACTTTTATCATATCAAATCTAATTCGACAATAAATACTTTAAGAATATTAAAAATTAATGATTTTAATTGTTTGTATGGAAAAAGCTGGTTAAGCTACTTTTTATTTGAATAAGGAATATTTTTTTGATTTTTAAGAGTAATAACTTAAATTAATCATTAACTTAAATATCATAAACTTAAATGAATCATTTGACGTATCGTTGAAAAAAGTAGGTCTAGTGAGGGTTGGCAAAATAAATCGTAGCCACAAAAAGAACCACATAGTAAAATAATATTAACATGAATATCAATTTCTTCTCACGAGGGGAGACTATAGTGATAAGATCCTTTATATTTATTGAAATTATTGAATCTAAATGAGATAAATATCAAATGATTTGAAAATTCTATTCTAACTCAAAAAAAAAATGCAAAATTTTAGAAGCCACAGACGGATATGAACTTCGTACCCTAGGCGTGAAAGATCAAGGTGTCACCCATTCGGCAATTATTTGTTGCTTTTTGTTGCATGATAAAATTAGCTATTTAAGCTAACTCAAATTTAAAAATTACTTTTTCGACTTTAAAAAAGTCAAAAAATTTTAATAAGTATAATTTCATATGTCTTATGAACTTTATTCTATTTCAATGAAATTATATAATATTCATGAAAGTCAGTTTATTCCCCTAATAAGATATTTTAAAATAAAATAACATACAAAACCCAGAATTTTAATAAAAAAATAGCATATTTTTTAATACGGTAGCCTTTTGCGCATAGAAGATAGATCGTCGGGAAAAATTTTTTTTTTTCATTTAGTAGTACATAAAATAAGCTTTAATTTGATATATGTTTAAAAGACACAGTATTTCCGGAACATTTTCAAAAATTAAGTTGAAAAAGTTAGTTTTTGTAAAAAAGTTGCTATTTTAAATCCCCCCTGTGAGCAGAATAAGTGTTAGATTTTCAAAAAAAAATGATATCAAATGAAAGAAAATTACCTAAGGTTTCAATATAAAGAAATATTATTTTGATTANTCCTTTCATTTGATATCATTTTTTTCAATATAAAGAAATATTATTTTGATTAGTTAATAATTGAAAAAGTTAAGGGAGTTTTAAGTACAAAAAACATTCCGATAGAAAGTGATTTTTATCGTAAACATTACATTTTTTTTTTTAATTTCGACAGCCATTTGCACATAGAAGATAAGGTGTCGGGACAAATTTTTTTTTTTCATTTTATA
>NW_026101736.1:0-1473 GCF_025091365.1 Daktulosphaira vitifoliae
CAAATTTTGTACACAAAAAGGTAAACCATATAAAGCTATATTAAAAAAAAAAAAAAAATGTAACTTGTGAGGGTTCATTTCTGGTGTCAAGAATTGTTCAATATATTAAATAGAAAATTACCTTATCATTAACTTGTATACGAAAACGGAATCCGTTACTTTGTAACAGATCTTCGTAGTCCAACGGCTGGACGATTTTCAGTGAGCCTGTACCATCGTTGTTGCGAACCATAGTGAATTTATCAGCACCATAACCGCTATTTTCAATTACCTAAAAATTGCAATTTATGTTATATTTGATATGGGTTTTATAAATTAAGGTAGTGATGAAATATTAAAGTATTGTCAGCTAATTTTATACCTTATATTGGAACTTATTTGTCTCGTCTTCGTCGTGGACCGTTACAGTCAAAATAGGAGTTTCTGGTAGATTTGCACCGTCAGTTTCATCAACTTCTGTCAACCATTCTTCTTTGGTGAATTGTGGTGGCATATCGTTGATATCCTTCACTCGTATTGATGCTGTACCTGTACCTTTTAGCCCTCCGCCATCCATAGCTACAACTTGAATAGAATAATCCGGTGTTCGCTCTCTGTCCAAACAACACACAGCTGTCTTGATCACACCCGTATCGGATTCAATTTCAAATATTGGTGTGCCAGTTTCTTCTTCAATAACATTTTTCTCTATCGAGTATATTAGTTTGGCATTAGTACCTTCAGCTGGATCGTCGTAATCCACAGCCGTCATAGTCATTACCACCATTCCTAAGATGAAATAAAGCATAAAATGAGGAAGTCACTAGTAACAGTTGATAATGATCGATGGATCATAAAATCGTTAATTTTCTATTATTTTTAATAAATTATCTAAATTATCGTCAATTATCTAAAATTAAGATAATTGAAAAAAAAAAATTACCAGCCGTTCCATTCTCAGTCACATTGCCCCAGTAAACACCCTGTGGGAACAATGGAGCGTTATCGTTGATATCCTTTAAATTCACTTGCACGTCCGCATATCCTACTAAGCCTTCGCCGCCTTCATCTTGAGCAAAAACAGTAAATCTCCATTGAGGTCTACCATTTGGTTGGTCTCTATCTAAGGGCTATAAATAAACATTGAAAATTTATTAATAATACCATTGAAGTATTATAAAATATATCTTATTATAATTACTTTGAGCACAAATATTTCACCGGATGTGCGGTTTATATCAAATTTACTATTGGCTGGATTATCGGGATCTATTCCCTGACCGGTGAGAAAATATACAATGTTTTGTGGACGATCCTTATCACCATCAGTAGCTGTAACCTAATTATAAGAGTAATTCGTTTAAATAAAAATTAAGTAATCTCAATGTTGCATTTATTTAGAATCGGGGAATGATAATTGCAATATAGCGACTAATATTATCTACTCTTCTAAAATTAAAACTTGTGCTGATGAATAAATAAATAAAAAAAAAA
>NW_026101737.1:0-1470 GCF_025091365.1 Daktulosphaira vitifoliae
AATTGTCTTTTGTTCTTTCAACAATATTTTTTTACTATCAAATTTTGTAATTCAAGAATTTTTAATTTTCTTAGAATAGGTAAAAATGTTTGTGTTTGCTAAAAATTATGTATTATTATTTCATATCCAATAATATAATAAAATAAACATATCTTTTCATCACAGTACATAATTTTTCCTCTACTGCCTACCGTGTGGTCAAAGAGGCAATATTTAGTTCATTATTAAATTTTAAAAAGCTTAAAGTTAATAGATTTCAAGTGTCTTATAATTTTTACTATTCTTACACGTAACACACCAGTGCAACAAACAGTTTGTATTATTCCTGTTAGTATATCTTTTGACATTGCGCCTGTTAGTACTGTATCAAGTAAAAATGTTATTATATTCATATAATTACTAGTATATATAAGTGAAGCGCACGCGTAGCAATGTCCTTTTTATTTTATATTTTTAAATTATACCTAATCATTTTTACAATACATAAATAGTGATTTTCTAAAGAAAATAATACATTCATTTATCATAAAAGTTTTTTTTTTTAGTATAAAAAAGTTAATTAAAACTACTTACTTGTGTAAATTATCCTAAAATCACGACATAAATGATAATTTCCCAAAAAATTTGTATAATTTTTATTATAAAAGAATATAAATACTCTTTTCGTGAAATTCTTAGACACTAAACTTTTTGCATAAGTTTTAGAAATATATAAAATGTAATTTCAATAATAAATAAAAAGCAGGTTTTAAAATGTTCGTTTTATTACATTTTTATGTACATTAAATTATAAATTAATTAAGTTATAAATTAGTTAACTAAAATTACACGTAATTTTATATATTAAATTTGTATTGCTGAAATTATATTGTAGCTATAGTTATGGAAACTAAAATTCAAAAAAATTAATTCCAAAAGAAGTACTCAACAAAAAATAAAACACATAAGTCAATAGGAACAATGTAAACATATGTAGATAATATAACCTGAAAAAAGAAACAATGGCAATTCAGAGTAAAAAAAAATATTTTTAGTATATATGCATAAAGAAGCTTCTGGTAAATATTATCGTGTAAAAATGTAAGTTTTTAAAAATATTTGAGGTCTCTTTAGTTATGTTATTTGAATTATCTCCACACGTTTGGTAAATAATTAGGTTCATGTGTAGGTTTTTAAGGACATTTTTAAAAAATATATATTGTATAATATGTATTTTCCGCAATAAACTATTCTATTATTTTCATTATTTTAAATGAGAAGATAGATATTTAAATAGCTTACATTATAGAAAATCATTTTATTATGAAAATGATGGTTAATAATGACTTATTTATATTTTCTGAATAATTTAGTGGGTTAAGATAAAAAGATCACCATATATAGTAAAATGTAAAAGCGAGTATTTTGACAAAAAAAAAAAAAAAATTGTAAACAAATAGCCTCTAAACGATAATTTTTAAAAAAATATGT
>NW_026101738.1:0-1470 GCF_025091365.1 Daktulosphaira vitifoliae
AAAAAAAATTATGTTGATTTGTTGATTTTTGAAAAAGTTATGGATGTTTTAAGGAAAAAAAGTAAAAAAAACACAGAATTTACTGATTTTTAAATTTGTAATTATTTTTGATATTTCCCCTATTTTCGGGGAACGAGGGAATTTTTTTCAATTTTTAAGGGTAATGTCTCCAACTAGATATGATTTGTGATCTTTTGACGTATTTTTGAAAGAAATCGGTCCAGTGGAGCTTAGAAAAAGTGCAACAGACATTAAAAAAAAAAAACACATAGTAAAATTAATACCTACTCAGCTTTGCATCGAAGCTGTAATTTAATTCTTGTTGTTACATATATCAGAAAATGACTGGTCAATAACAACTTTTGGAACAGTACTCTGAAAGTTATTCTTATTTTTATACAATGGCAGGACAAAGATTACAGCCGGGAAATGACTAGTGATAAAAATAGCAACACCAACTCTTCACCTTATTCGTTACTTAAATATATATATAAACATCTGACAAATCATGATATATATTTAACTAAAAGAAATCAAAAAAATTTCCAATAGTGTATTTATTTTGATAGTAACTGGGTGGTTTATGATAAATCAATCACTCTTTACATTTCACATAAACTTCTTGTATCTTTAACATATCAGTTATGGAAAAAATTGTTCAATATTATCCAATTCTAAAATTTTATGTGCTTAATAAGAAATATATTAAGTTAAAATAAAATAACAACAAACAGTAATAATTAAATCAATATTCAAATATATCACATAACAATTTTAATACCATTAAGTTACGAATACGAGATCAATAATAATTCTTTTCATCTTCAAGAAACTAATGAATGTACACAATTCATACATTTCATAAAAGTAATTAAACTCTCATTACAAAAATTTCAAAAAAATTAATTTTAAGTGTATAATTATTATTATTACTACTATTAATAATGTTCATAATTAATGTTATTTGTTAATTTCTTCTAATAACAATACATGATACAACATAATAAATTCACTTAATACCACTAAAAATAATTCATCTATTACTATAAATACTAGTTCATAAATAATATTTATTGAATTGTTAACTCGTCTATTGGAGGTGGCAGTGGGGCCCATGATCTCACAACATCATCTAAACTTCCATACACACAAATTTTTTGAGAATCATATGATGTACAAATGACATTACGATGGATATCTTTAGAATTTGGTAACTGCAATCCACTATTTATATCAAAAATTATTAACCCATGGTTTGATGGCATAAATGCAATATCTTCTTTCAAATTTTCTGTAGTTGCAAATTGATATTCTTTATAAAATGTGTTTTGATTTAGTTCACAAAATATTACTTTGTCATAATACCCATATCGTATTTGTCCACTACTAACTTCCCTAAAGAAACATATTTTAAAATCAATTTAAAATAAGAGCAATCACATAAAAAATGCTCGTTGCTACATAGATAAA
>NW_026101739.1:0-1469 GCF_025091365.1 Daktulosphaira vitifoliae
AAAAAAAAAAAAAATGATTCTGCTGTAGTATAGAATTATTTTTGTTTTGGCGTCACATTTATAATTTATTATTATTATTTATTTTATTTCATATTTATAAATCAATTTTGATTTTTCAATTATCTTTATTTCATTTTCATTTTATTTATTTTCATTATTTATCAGCTATTAATTACTTTTTACAATCATCTATTACAACTTATAGTGGTGTCAACTTAATATTTTTTTTGGGTACATATATAATACCTAGCTTAATAATTAACAATCTAATTAAAAAAATGACTAGTGATTTACATATTTTGGATCAATATTTCAGAAATTATTAACAGTTCAAAGTTTTAACTGGCTTTGAGGAATGGGGCTGCTGATATTTTTATCACTAGTCAATTAAACTAAGTGTATACTTGACTCACATTTAAACTTCTTCTTTTCGAGTTCTTCGTTTTTATTAGTTACTGGATTTGTGTGATTGGGAACTTTTGTGTCTGTAGATATAATTGTATGATCATATTTTTGAAATGGCCTACTTAAAAAAGTTTGTTCTTTTATTTTATTTCTTGTGTTAATTTTTTTTTGTTATATTGCTCTTTTCAGCGCTTTTTATTAATTTTTTAAATAACAATATTGTATATGACTTTGACCGAATGCATTTTTCCCAACTTTAAATAAATTACAAATTAACTAGAAAAAATTAATATAATACAATATGATATTATTAGTCGAAAATTTAAAAATATGTAAGTGAATGCAGGTAATTTCCATGTACATTTATCAAATATAAATAAATAATTGTGATTATCTATAGAAACAAAATAGTTGTTTATATATTGTTTATAAAACATGAAAATGTTGTAATAATACAAAAATAAAGATATCAATAGGTGTATATGTGTATTGTGTATATTGACCAAGTTTATGTATATTTGGGGATTTGGTCAATTGGTGAGCAACGAGGATCTGTCGGGGTTTTAGAGTCCGAGGGTTTAGATTAATAAAGAGAAGTAGATATAAAAAATAATAATTAAAGTTCCCCTTATAGAGATATTATAAATGACCCAACTAGTAAGTATCTGTAATAATACACTGAGGCAACGAAGATGTGGTGGTCATTTCATGATTACCATGTAATGTGATTATGTATAAGGTACGAATTAGTTAGTAATAATTAATTGAAATTTAAAGATTAATTTAATGTTTTGATCTATTGCTTTATCGTTCTGTACTCAGATTATTAATTCTAAATAACTGAGTTATAATATAATATAAGTATAAGTATTGACTCTTATTGATTCGAAATCTTACCTGATAATTTTTCTTTGTTCTTATAATAACTCTTAATAGTATCAAGTAATAACAAAATGAATGTTTTTGAGGGTAAAGACCCATGGGCTGTTTATTAATGAGCACAACAGGTTATTTTAATAAAAAAATAAACCAAACTGAAAAGATGAACACAATAATTATAATCT
>NW_026101740.1:0-1469 GCF_025091365.1 Daktulosphaira vitifoliae
ATATATATATATATATATATATATATGTGTATATATAAATAGACAAAAATTAAACAGATACTTTTTGTCACGTTACATAGTATTAATTAAGTACATAATATTAAATTTAATTTACCAAAAAAGAAAGGTGATTTCATGATATGCATCAGGTTATTAAAATCAGTGTTTTAAGGAATACAAATCATTAATAATAAACAAATCAAATCTTAATTTATTGCACTCTCTGGCTATTAGATCAACAGGGCTATTAAAATCGTTAGAAGTTTGATGAAAAGGGATTTCAAATGTGGGACAAGAACATGAATGAAATTTAGGAACATGAAAGTTTATGGATTGTAATAGTTCTGAACAGGATATAACACCATTTACTAATTTAGATAGAAAGCAGACGTCTGTATATTTTCACCTATTATCAAGGGAATCTAAGTTAAGGGAAGCCTGTATAGAATTAAGGGATATTGACTCGGAAGGGTTATTAATAGAATTCATACGTCTCTTATATGCGATTAAACGTAAACATCTTCTTTGTACACGCTCAAGCGATTCTATCAATCCGACTTGTGTGGGATTCCAAATAATTGAGCAATATTCCAACGTAGGTCTAACTAAAGAAGTATACAACGTTTTTAGACACTGTTCGTTCCTGAATTCTTTGGTATTCCTAATTAAGAACCCTAGAGTTCTTAGGAACTTCACACAGATATGATCAATGTTTGACTGGAATGATAAGTTGGTTTTTAAAACTACCCCAAGATGTCTAACGGTACTAATATCCTCAATTTGATTGACAAAGAGATGATAGTCAATAATTAATATCGTTCTTGAACGGGAATAAGACATTTTGAAACATTTTATGATGTTCGGTTTTAACCCATATGAGTGGCTCCAATCACAAAATCTGTTTATGTCTTTTTGAATTTTATACTGATCAATAATTGTTATAACATTTGTATACATTTTGAGATCATCAGCAAATAGTTGGTACTTACAATATTTAAAGCATGCACCTATATCCAGAATAAATAATGCAAACAACAGTGGTGATAAATGCCCCCCTCGAGGAACACCTGAAGGCATTGATATTTTATTTGATAGAAAACCATTAATTTTCACCTGTTGAAATCTATTCGCTAAGTAAGAACTAAACAAAGTTAACAATTGATCAGTTATTCTGTACGTTTTTTATTTTGTGATAAGTACTGAATGGTTTACCGAATCGTAAGCCTTGCTGAAATCTGTGTAAATAACATCCGCCTGAATTCCGGATTCCATAGAATTTACCGAGAAATTGTAAAAACAGAGAAGATTAATTTCCACTGATCATCCTTTCCTAAAACCATGCTGGTTATTATCTTAAATGGTTTTGAATGAAAATGGTAATATCTTTGTCACTAATTTATCTAACAATTTAGGTAAAGTTGATTGTTTTGCAATCGGTCTGTAATTTATTATCAAACTTTTGTTACCAG
>NW_026101741.1:0-1469 GCF_025091365.1 Daktulosphaira vitifoliae
TACGTCAGAAGATCACGAATCGTATTTAATTGAAGACCTTACCCTTAAAAATTGAAAAATTTTCTCTCGTTCCCCATAAATAGGAGAAATCTCCAAAAAAATTATAAATTTAATAATTGGTAAATTTTGTCATTTTTTTCACTTTTTTTTCTTAAAACTTCTATAACTTTTTCAAAAATCTACAAATCAACATATTTTTTTTTATACTATAACCTTAGATATTTCTCTTTTATTTAATATCATTTTTTTGAAAATTTAACACTTAACCTGCTCACTGGGGGGATTTGAAAATGGCAACTTTTTTACGAAAACTAACTTTTTCAACTTAACTTTTGAAAATATTCCGGAAATACTGCGTTCTTTAAACATATGTCAAGTTATAGCTTATGACATGTACTATAAAATTAAAAAAAAAATTTATCCCGACAACCTATTTTCTATATGCAAATGGCTACCGTATTCAAAAATATGCTATATTTTTATTAAAATTTGGGTTTTGTATTTTATTTTATTTTAAAATATCTTATAAGGGCAATACATTGACTTTCATGAATATTATATAATTTAATTGACATAGAATAAAGTTCATAGAGCATAAGAAATTAAACTTATTTAAATTTTTTTACTTTTTAAAGTCGAAAAAGTAATTTTTAAATTTGAGTTAGCTTAAATTGCCAATTTTATCAAGCGAAGAGGCAACGAACAGTTGCTTAGTTGGTAACACTTGGGTCTTTCATGCTTACTGCACGAGATTCAAATCCGTCTGCGGCAATTAATGTGTTGCATTTTTTGTGAGTTAAAATAAAATTTTCAAATCATTTGATATTTATCTCATTTAGATTCAATAACTTCAATAAATATAAAGCATCCTATCACTATAGTCACCCCTCGTGAGAAGAAATTTATATTCATGTTAATATTTAATTTACTATGTCGTTCTTTTTGTGGCTACGATTTATTTTTCCAACCCTCGCTTAATCTACTTTTTTCAACGATACATTAAATAATTACAATTGGTATTTAGTTTAAGTTATTACTCTTAAAAATCGAAAAAATATTCCTTATTCAAATAAAAAGTAGTTTAACCAGCTTTTTTATTATTATTTACTGTGTAAGAGTTAGTCGTTAATATTTTGTTTGAATATTGTTTTTTAATACTTAAATAAACTGCATTACAAATTTTTTTAATTATATTATTCATAATTTAATTTTGATTCTGAGAGAAAATAATGTCAAATGTGTAAAAATAATAATTTTAATAAAAAAAATATCAGAAATAGAAATTGAGCAAACAGTGACGAAATATCTTTGAATATATTATTGTAATTTTTAAGAATATACATTCATTTGCTTACATAATGATTAATCTTTTTTAACACCTACGTCATTGTATGATTGAATATAATTAAAAAATATATTTACCAAGTATATATATTTTTATTTCTAAGTATTTATCTATGCACACATAC
>NW_026101742.1:0-1469 GCF_025091365.1 Daktulosphaira vitifoliae
TTACAAAAATGTAATTTTACATAAGTATCGTTAAATAATAACAATTATAAAAAATTACCTACCATTAAAAATTAACGTTCGGTATCAAAAAATAAGGTCTGTATTTAATTAATTATGACTTAAGTGACCGTGAGTTTCAAGAAGTTTTTACCATGATGTGCGTTTTTTTTTATATATCTGTTCATTAAAATTTTCAACTTTCACTGAACCGATTTTAATATAGTTGGACTTGTCGTCACTGAAAATTAGAATAAAGCCCGTCAATTTTAGAAAATTATCTCAAAACTTGGCTACCCTATAAAATTGCGTTTTCTAAATAATTTTTCTGTATTTTAAAACTGTTATAAATTTAAAAAAAAATACTGATTTTAATCAAATTTTAATATAGTATAATGCAAGTAACAATAAGTTTTCTTTAATATGCTTTATGTGTAAATTTAATACGAAACCTAAGATAGGGAGAAAATAGTTTAGAAACGACTCGCACATAAAATAATATTTTTAAAAATGTTTTGAAACGACTAACACCTTTTACCTATATAAAATCAAAGCTCTTGAAGGGTACTACAAAAAATATTTGTGCCGAAGATTTTATTACTATAAGAAATAGGCCGTTAAATTATAAAACAATCTTAATTTGTATAAAAAAAATATGTTATTTTTAATTTTTGAAAATGTTCTTGTAGTTATAAGAATTTTCAATTATTATTATAATCAAAAAATGAATAATTTAAGAAGCCATTAATATTTTAGTGAAATTTAAAAACATCGCAATTGTCATATTACAAATATACAAATTTAATAGATTCGATTCAAAGCAATTTTTTGTGATAGTATGTATGAATCATTGTCATATATAATATGATATTTCACAATTATTTTCATATCCGTCATACTACTCTACATCCCCATTGTGCCGCCGCCTCATTGTGTTGAGATTTTTTTAAATAATTTATGTAAGCATACTTTTAAACTACGTTATAATCATATTTTTTTATTATTTGTTTTAAATAATACAACTTTTTTGCAATTAAAATTTTTTTTAATGTTTAAATTATTTGTTGATAACAATTTTAGAATAAGTAACTATTTACAACACATTGAATATTTTTATAAGAAAAATGCTAAAAATTGGCCATTTTGAAATTATAAAATTATTTGAAATTACAAAAACTTAGCACACTGAGGTGATACAGTAATATAAATCTATAACAATTGAAAATTGAAGTCATTTGAGAGTAATGTCTTCAACTTGGAACGAATTTAACGTATGTTGAAAAAAATTACTGTTTTAAAATGTTAAGTACACCTGTAACCTTGGACAAATTTAAGGAGGCCGAGTGGGTACCACTAACCTGAGTGGCAGGTATTTTTGTGGAATTAAGGGATGGCCAAATTTTTTTGTAAACATAATGTATAATATACAAAATATTGTTGGGGGTATGTAGAGGCAGCAATAAAACTTTATC
>NW_026101743.1:0-320 GCF_025091365.1 Daktulosphaira vitifoliae
TCTTCGCGATCCTCGGACCCACGGTATATCACCGGTGATTGTGGTATACCATAGCGTTCGAGGAGCTCCGAGGGCACATCGACGGATGTTTTCACCATGAACCCATAGCTCATGGGATGGTGGGTGTGCACAGTCCTGGTGTATGTACCCATGCGATCGTCTGTTTTCTCCAGTAAGGCCTCAAAATCTGCGTAGATGACAAACGGTAACCGTTGCGTCTTTACCCACGCGTCAAATTCGACCTTACTGCCCTCCGCCGGCATAACGGGTAAAATAGGCTTGTTCTTGCCGCATATCAACTTGTGTTGCTCCAACGCTTG
>NW_026101743.1:362-1469 GCF_025091365.1 Daktulosphaira vitifoliae
TTGTGGCGGTCGAATATTCTAGAATGTCCGGCCGCCGCCGCCTCTAGAAGATTCCTCTGACTATTTAAGGGCAAGATCATCGCTCCAGTCAGTCAGTCGATCAGTCAATCACTTACGCATTCTGTCTTACACGCGCTTCGTTTCTCGCTGTTATTAGTTCGTTGTAATACAGTTCGTCTCTCGCTGTTATTTGTTATTTGTTAGTTCGTTGTAATTAATATAGTATAGTTGTTATTAAATCGTAAAAGTGTTTATTACTTCTATATATTACACCTCGCTACATTGGTGACCTCGACGATAACAAGTATGAACGCCGAAGAACTACGCAATCAATTGGAGGAGTTACGCCAAGAAAACGCTCGCCTTGCAGCACTACAGGCACAGCAATATCCAACAGCTTCAGTGAATCGCGTTGCNGCAACAGCTTCTGTGAATCGCGTTGCCGTCAAGTTGCCACCTTTCTGTTCCGAAAGACCGAGCTTATGGTTCTCACAGGTTGACTCGCAGTTTGCAATCTCGGGAATAACAAGTGAGGAAACAAAATTTAATTATGTTGTGGCTCAGCTTGATACGCGTTACGCCGCCGAAGTAGAGGATATTATTACTAACCCACCGCCTACTGAACGCTACAAACATCTACGCGCAAAACTTGTTGAACGGTTGTCTATCTCAGAAGAACAACGTGTGCGGCAACTCATCAATGAAGAAGAACTAGGTGACCGTAAGCCATCACAGTTCTTACGACATCTCCGTTCCCTTGCCGGCACTACTACATTACAAGACAATATTTTACGTCAACTTTGGCTCCGCCGTCTACCATCACATGCACAAGCTATTTTAACTGCACAATCAGAGCTTCATCTGGGTAAGGTAGCCGAGCTGGCTGACAAAATTGTTGAAGTGCAGCCAGCCCCCTCGCAATTCGTCCATGCTGTTGCCACGACGAACAATAAAAAGGAACTCGATGTTTTAGCTGCCATTGAAGCACTCACAAAACAGGTAGGCGAATTATGTGCTAAACGCCCGCAACGTTCCCACTCTAGGTCACGTAACCGTTCAAACGTGGAACTGACTAACGGCAAAGGATGGTGTTGGTATCATAGCACT
>NW_026101744.1:0-1469 GCF_025091365.1 Daktulosphaira vitifoliae
ATCTTTCATTTGACATACTGTTTTTTTAAATCCGACCATTTCCCTATATACGAGGGGGGTTCAAATCTAAAAAATGCATGTGGAAAGTCGAACTTTTTCAACTTAACTTTTGAAAATGTTCCGGAAAGTCTGACACTTTTATATATATCTTAAATTAAAGCTAATGTAATATACTTTATTATGCAAAAAAAAAATTTCGGACTTTATTTTATCTTCATGGTGAAAATAGACATCAAAGTTTATAAAAAAAATACGATTTTTGTAAAAAAATTCTTTTTTATATTTTTAACTTTATAATGCTATAACTTTTTGAAAGATGTATGGATCAATATAATTTTTTTTTTATAGATGCATGATGTCTTTACCTATCATTTGGTATATATTTTTTTTATATCTGACCCTTTACCTGCCCACAGGGGGGGATTTAAAATGACAACTTTTTCACAAAAAATTTACTTTTTCAACTTAAATTTTGAAAGTGTTCCGGAAAGTCTGACACTTTTATATATATCTTAAATTAAAGCTAATGTAATTTACTTTATTATGCGAAAAAAAAATTTCGGACTTTATTTTATCTTCATGGTGAAAACAGACATCAACGTTTATAAAAAAAATACTTTAGACATACTTTATCTTAATCAGGATATTAATAAGGAACTAGCAGATCATGTAGCTTTTGGAATAATCCGCCAATTTTTTAAAATTAAACACTATCTAAAGATTTGCATCGAAGCGTTTTTTTNTCACTATCTACAGATTTGTATCGAAGCGTTTTTTATGATAGTGATTTTAATCACTGTTAGATATCATCTATACTGAACCCAACTATGCCACATCATTACTGTGCTGAGTTTTTTTTGGTTAAACAAAAAAAAAAATTATAAAAATTGATCTAAAGTTTGTGTAATAAACAAAAAAAATAATGGTAGCACAGTGGGGTCGTGTCATAGTATGGATATGGTAAAGTTGGACAAGTATAGATGATATCTGGCAGTGATTAAAATTACTATCATAAGAAACGCTTTGATACAAATCTGTAGATAGTGTTTAATTCTAAAAAATTGGTGAGTAAATACGAAGACTCCCAATTGACAAAAAATTTACTTTTTCAACTTAGATTTTGAAAGTGTTCCGGAAAGTCTTACACTTTTCTATATATATTAAATTAAAGCTAATCTACTTTATTATGNATGTTCCGGAAAGTCTGACACTTTTATATATATCTTAAATTAAAGCTAATGTAATTTCCTTGATTATGCGAAAAAAAAATTTCGTACTTTATTTTATCTTCATGGTGAAAACAGACATCAACGTTTATAAAAAAAATACGATTTTTGTAAAAAAATTCATTTTTATATTTTTAACTTAATAATGCTCTAACTTTTTCAAAAATGAACATATCAATATAATTTTTTAGCTTCGATGCGAAGCTGAGAAGGTATTAATTTTACTATGATGTGTTTTTTTAT
>NW_026101745.1:0-1467 GCF_025091365.1 Daktulosphaira vitifoliae
AGATACAATTTGTGATCTTTTGACGTATTGTTAAAAGAAATCGGTCCAGTGAGAGCTGAGAAAAAGTAGTGACAGACATAAAAAAAAAAAAAAATAAACACATCATGGTAAAATTAATACCTTCTCAGCTTCGCATAAAGCTAAAAAGGAAAAATGAAAACAACTATATGTCTTCAAAATAATAATATGAAAAATGTATTTTAAAAATAAAACTTGAACAATGTTTTACTAATTCATACAAAAACAACACTTAATTAAAATGAGAACCAAAGTAACTTAACCTAAACGGTATAATACAACAGCAGGTACATATATTTCTTTTTTGAATAAAACGACCAAACAATACGGGCCGCTGATAAGGCGTCCTAACAGTTGATGGCGCACAAGCACTATCAACTGATCACACCCAACCTGTGCAGCTCTCACGCTTGGCGCGAACATGCACCTCCCTTTAAAAGGTCGCAGAGTCTTTCAAACTAAAATACATAAAATAACAAAGTATGACTAATGAACTTATCTGAAGCACTTTAAATCATTTACATTGAACATTTATATTGGTAATTTAACAACTAAAATTTATATAACAATGAACTCATAACACCATTCAGTTTCTAATAACAAATATTGAAAAAAAATTACATGGCTCATATAAATTTCTAAGTCTAAATCATATATAGGAACTGAAGTCATTTATGACTAATACTTGTAAATAACTATTCAAAAATCATATAAAATAATAATGAAGTAAATAAGTAATATTTACATCGAAAATACATAAAAGTACAAATAATGCATGTTATTTACATTAATTATGAATAATATTAATAATTCGAACACATAGAATATTGAAAATACAAATTAATTAATTACTATAACACATTAAAAATCAAATTTATTTTTTTTACGACTTCATAAAAATACTACCAGCTGACCACACCCTACCAGCTCTCACGCTTGGCGCGAACAAATAATAACTTTAAAACAAAATATTTTAACAATAATTAAATTATATTATCACAATATATTTTTTGATAATGTACTTTTTTTTAAATTAGGAAATTTTTTCCGATAATTACTTAGTATATATAAAACGTATTGTTACTGCTCTTCATTTGTAGTTACTTTATTAATGTAGTTTTCTTTTAATATAATGCCACGCTAGGCTGTATCATTAACGACTGGTAATTTACTTATAGTATTTAAAGTATTTATGTAAATGTTGAACGCATTACAAAATGAAGGATCAATTTTCATAAATCAGTGTTCAGATTAAATAGCTGTAAATTTGTATAACACTTGTAAATTTGATGGTAACTTATAATAAGATAAATATTAGTTCGTAAAACTTTAAAAGACGTCTAAAGATATTGTTACGTCGCTATTTATGGGTTGAGCCTAAATGCCCGTCGACAGTATTCTAAGGGACCAACGGGGGATAGCTGGCTAGGCTATATCTACCTTAGGTAC
>NW_026101746.1:0-1467 GCF_025091365.1 Daktulosphaira vitifoliae
TATTTTGATTATCTTATTTTGTAATTGAATCTATTATTTAATAATTTCTTTAGTAAATCTCCTTGTAATAATTTAACTTTAAGTAATATACTTGAATAGTCAAATTTGTTATTTGGCTGATCCTTTTGTTCAAATTTTCTTCTTAGCTAATTTTTAAATTTAATTCTTTTGTATCTTATGATAATTTCCTATTTTAATTATTAGTTAATTTTCCTCCCCTTAACTTTTTCTTTGAACAATTTAAATACATTTTCATTTAGTTAATTATTTTATAGAGTAAACTTTCTATTAAATATTTCTTTCTGTTATATAAATTTTATTATAGTAATTTTTTTTATTACCATTTTTAATGAAAGGTGCAGGGAAAAGACAAACAAAAGTTCCTGACCGATATAATCCTAGTGTTTCCTATCCCCCTCCTTCCATATTACCTACTTTTGATTTATCTCTTAATATGTCTGACAACGAGGATAATAATACTATTCGTTCCACCTNTGAGGATAATATTACTATTTGTTCCACTTCTCCACCTTATGATGATCCTAATTCTGACCTTCGTTCCCTTTTAATTGATTTCCATGCTGACTCTAAAAAACAATTCGAAGAATCCCAACGTCAATGCCAAACTTCTTTTTCTGATCTTAAAAAAGACATGACCGAAATCAATACTAAACTATTAGAAGTTCTTGAAAATANTTAAACTATTAGAAGTACTTGAAAATAGCAAGGCAGAATGCAAATCTTACACTGACAACAAAATTTCGGATGTCCGAGTCAAATTAAAATCCGACATGTCTAACTTATCAGAACGCTTATCCTTAGTTGAAGGTCAAGCTGCTAGGCTAGCTGCCCTTGAAACCTCTGTCCAAAAACTTCAATTATATATTCCTGATCCTAATGTAATGCCTCCTTTATCTCAAAAACCTCATATTGAAACTGAAAATCCCAAAAAACTTAGATTCTCTTTTGGCTCTCAAATGTCTTCTACCATTTTTTCCCCTCAACCCAAACAATTTGATACTGATCCCCATTCAACTTTTCCTAGTCAACCAACCCTTCCATCCACTCTTTTCAATAATTTGTTTAAAGATTCTCTGTCTACCCAAACTAATTTTAATGCTAAACATTCTTCTCCTTTCCCTTCAACAAAAAACTTTGCTCTTGATGATATGCTCCTTAACAATAAACATCAATATTCAATAGACTTATTAATCAATAAATATTCACATAGTTTTCAAGATTGTCCTGGAAAAGAAAATCCCCTTGATACTCTCTCCCGTCATCTCATAGGTCGTGATGACCAAACTCCTTTAGATCTTCCCGTTATAATGCATTTTGATTTTAAGGAACCTATTCCCCCCGACCCTTCTATACTTCCTGAAAATATTTTTAAGCTTAACATTCCTCCAGCCCTTCCTCTTAAAACATAGTCCATCTAAAAAAGTATATTCCTTCTCTTTCTAAAAT
>NW_026101747.1:0-1466 GCF_025091365.1 Daktulosphaira vitifoliae
CACGGCACCACTGTGTCGCGACCCCCTATGCTGGGACTTAATATATAAATTTGATAAATTTTTTTTATTGTTGTATGCAATTATAACTACTGTTATAAATCTATTACATTGTTAGATTTAAATCTATCTATAATCGTGATTGTTATTGTAAATAAACAGATATTTTTTATGACGCAATATGTCGCCAGATATGCCAGGGAAGCATGGTTATCATAACGAACTAGAATAATGGACATAGTATAACCGTATGTTTCAGTATGTTTTTAGTATTATCAGATGATAATTCCGTCACATTTTAAACGCCCACGCATGTTGGTTTAAATGGAAGAAAGTAAAAATACAGAATAGATGAATATATTCTGTGGTAAAATAATTTTGTTTTGTGATTTAAATTCTTTAAGTATAAAGTATTATTTGAAAATTAAATTATGTTTTTATGGTAACAGACATCATTTGGATTATTTTTATCAATATTTCAAGAACCATCAGTTATTAAAAAAAATAATGAGTTTATATTTTATTAAAAATATTAACAACAAATTTTATACCAACGATTTTTTTCATATAATGTTAAAACTAAATAAAACAGTTGCAAAAAACTAAATACAAGAAAATTTCTATAAAAAACGACTATTGCCAGGTTTTTTTTTTATTTTCATCACAAAGTATTGATTTAAGATAAAATTTTAAAAAAAATTATTTTTTTAGAAAATTTCAAAACCTATAATACTTGTTATAACAATATCTTTTGTTATTTTAAAATATAGTGTGGTCATACAGAATACTACAATATTTTTATATTTTCCAAAACTTAGATCTTTATGCGGGCCCTGTTAATCAATTTATATAAAGTACAAATTTTGTAGTAATTATCTGTTGACATAAAGGAACAAAATTCTGGCATGCGCTCCTCAAATTTCAAGACTTGATGAACACTCCTAATTATAAAGTATGGTGCTAAAATGTAAATAATACTTGATAAATCAAGAAATATATGTGACTAAAATAACTAAATAAACAGTGGTATATGATAAACGGGATCAAGCTGTATTTTTTCAACGTGAAAAAAAAATGACAAAATTTTAGTAGTATTAATAAATCATATTTATAGTTTCTCCTACTATTTAACGACAATGTATTAACATTAAAAAAATTTTATCTAGAAATATGATTTTAAAATCTTTAGAAAATCGATAACATAATATACCGTAAAAAATATATTAGGCATACTAGACGTAGGTAGTGGTCATTTCAAATGATACATAAATTCAGTATTAATAATAAAATAAATCAAAACTTTGGCAGCGGTTACTTAAAACTCCTATCAGTTTTGTTAAGGCGTATAACACTGTTATATCAAATTTCTTTACTAGTAAAATTACAATTATAATACAAAATTATTTTTTTAATTAAATAAGTATAATTATCATATTAATATTTTAATTTATATTTATTATAACCGCTAC
>NW_026101748.1:0-1466 GCF_025091365.1 Daktulosphaira vitifoliae
TTCAAGTAATATTTTTTTTTGTTAAATTTTAAATAGAAATCACTCGAGCAATGGCTGCCAATACCTATTCACCTAAAGGTAATTATGACCGTAGGCATTTAAAATAGTTCAAAAATTATTTTTATATTAAATTGTGTTTGAAGAATGCGGCAAAAATAAATATGGCGCTGATTGTACTGCTTGGTGTTCACAAAAGAAGACTTTTTGTCAGAACATGTTGTTTTGCACATATAGTAATGGATGTTCCTGTGCAGCTGGATACACTGGACCTTTATGCAATAAAGGTTTATTATAGTTGGAACCATTTTTCATAATAAAAAACTAAAATTATTGAAAAATCTTATAGAATGTACCGAAGGAACTTACGGCCGCAGATGTAAAAAAATATGTTCAAACAATTGTAAAACTCAATGCGATAATATTTTAGGAACTTGTAAAGGAGGATGTAAAAATAATTTTATTATGCCGTATTGTATTGAAAGTAATTGTCAATTTTAATTACTTGATGAAGTTTTGTGGATTATTATTTATAACAATTTCGTTTACATTATTACAGAATACCCAGTTCTAATCGAACCGCCTAAATTAGATTTTTCAGATTTTCATTCAATAAATTTAGTTTTAAATTTATTGAATGAAAATATCTTTGGAAGCAAAAGTAAAATTCCGTCTTTTTATCAGATAGTTTACAAGGTAATTAATTAAATTTTTGGTAAATTTGAAAAGTCTTTCATACAAGTCTTTTACATATTACTGTCAATTAGTAATGATAAATACTGTCAAAATTGTGATTTAAAATAATTGAGTTAAAGTTTTGTCTAATATTCTTAGTTTTGTTTTAATCAAAAGCCACATTTTTTTTTGTTTAACATCATAAACTACGGTTAAATGTAATAAGTTTTATAATTTTTTATATTAGCCAATTTCAAGTGAATTAGATTTCCAGTATTCTTCAATAAAACCCATAAATACTTTTCTTCTTAAAGACAAAATAAGCAATTTAGTAGCAGCAACAATGTATACGGTTGGTGTAATATTGATTGCAGAAGACGGAAATTCAAACAAAGATGATATAAACACTGCTAACTATTTCACAAAATGCTTCAGTAAGTATTTTATATGATAAACATCAAAATTGTACTATATTTATATTTGTACTTACATTTATTTCATTTAGAAAAAATGATAANCAGTAAGTATTTTATATGATAAACATCAAAATTGTACTATATTTATATTTGTACTTACATTTATTTCATTTAGAAAAAATGATAAACATAGTAATTACCCTAAATAGGGCAGAGAGTACAGTTGATATCTTTTAATACTATTTAAAATGCAATTTATATACATAATAAAACAATAGTTATAAGTTTTATAACAATTTTTTTTTTTTAAAGTAATTATTTGAGACTAAATTTTGATCTTAATCAAAATTACTCATAACCTTTAACATCTAAAGTTAC
>NW_026101749.1:0-1466 GCF_025091365.1 Daktulosphaira vitifoliae
AATCTCAAATTGGAGGCCTCATACCATATACCACGATCGGAAGCACCAACCGAGGACCGTGCCTTCAAAACACGAGCTAGGACATTGCTATCCGACACAGATATCGGGTGTGCGGTCGATGAAGATTTTGAGGTTATGCTCGCCGAGGAAGACGTGTACTCTGGGAGGGGTAGCGGCTTTACTTTATCGCATATCGACGGTCTTATGCTCAGCGTATACAAGTATACGCCCCTCGCCGGCTCATCATATATTCCGATTCCGTCCGAAATTAATAATAGAAAAGCAATCATCAACCCACAGAATATCGATCAGTCTTGTTTCAAGTGGTCTATTTTGTCGAGACACGTCAAGGGAGACCACAAATATCGCGTTGATCGAAAATATTTTAACGAGGAACACAGGTATAATTTCACAGGGTTGACGTTCCCCACACCTGTGTCCCAAATTAAAATATTTGAACGACAAAACCCTAACGTGTCTGTCAACGTGTACGGCTTGGAACGAGACGACGTTAAGATGAAGTGGTTGGTGTATCCGCTAAGAGTTGCCGACCAAGAACAACAGAATCATTTTGACCTATTGTATATTGGCGACTCTGAAAAATCACATTACGCGTACATTTCCGATTTTTCAAGGCTCGTGCGCAACCAAAAAACCAAACACAAATGTCGTATATACACTTGTAAACGTTGCTTCACCTGCTTTGATGATCGGCCTAAAAAGCATATTCTTCGGGGTCAACAAGCGTTGGAGCAACACAAGTTGATATGCGGCAAGAATAAGCCTATTTTCCCCGTTATGCCGGCAGAGGCCAGTAAGGTTGAATTTGACGCGTGGGTAAAGACGCAACGGTTACCGTTCGTCATCTACGCAGATTTTGAGGCCTTACTGGAGAAAACAGACGATCGTATGGGTGCATACACCAGGACTGTGCACACCCACCATCCCATGAGCTATGGGTTCATGGTGAAAACATCGGACGATGTGCCCTCCGAGCTCCTCGAACGCTACGGTATACCACAATCACCGGTGATATACCGTGGCTCCAAGGATCGCGAAGAGGTCGCTAAGGCATTCGTGATGGCTGTAACTGAAGTGACGCGCAACATTTCTAAATTGTTGCGCAAAACTAACGTTCCTATCAGAATGTCTGCCGATGATGTGCGCAGGCACGGGGAGAAAGTGGTATGCGACTTATGCCGTTCAGCATTCAAGGATTCCAACCCTAAAGTCGCAGACCACTGCCATTTATCGGGGCGATTCAGACAGACGTTGTGCAATGCATGTAACCTAAAAGTGAAGACGGTCNCAACCTAAAAGTGAAGACGGTCAACTTTGTACCGTGCTTCTTACACAATCTATCAGGTTACGATGCGCATTTCATTGTCACTGAATTGGGGTACGACGACCAAAGGATTTCGGTCATACCGAATTCCGAGGAGAAGTATATTTCAGTCACGAAATAC
>NW_026101750.1:0-1465 GCF_025091365.1 Daktulosphaira vitifoliae
AATTGTGCTATAATTTTCCAATGCCCAATCGGTTGGGCATAGTCGGTAGGATTCCGTTTATTTCGCCTAGTAGATTTTTAATAACTATTATGAAGAATTCCATTGCATAGAAATTATTATTCGGATTATAATTTTTTATCAATAACACTCGTAATTTTTTGGGTAAATCTTCCTATCCTCGGGGAACGTTGAAAATTTTTTCATATTATAGAAATGATAAGTCCAAATAGATAAAATTCTGTGACCGTTAAAAGTATCGAGTAACAAAATAATTAACATAGTAGACGCTACAAAAAAATAGATTAAACAAAAATAACGCAACTCTGTAATATTTG
Source organism: Daktulosphaira vitifoliae (assembly GCF_025091365.1). Lineage (NCBI taxonomy): Eukaryota > Metazoa > Arthropoda > Insecta > Hemiptera > Phylloxeridae > Daktulosphaira > Daktulosphaira vitifoliae. The sequence goes on from NW_026101750.1 coordinate 336, forward strand.
TACTTTTCCGGATTGCATCATAACTAAAAATTAAGACACACATTGAAAAATAATTACAAATATAGCGTTTAATATTTTATGAAAATCTAAAAGTATGTACCATCCTAATCTCCTTATTTTTAATCAATTTTTTTAAATTTTCGTTTACTGCGCAATGGTTTGACAGAAAAATGACTTTTAAAAATGTTGAAATTCGTAACTTCAATAGTATTCACGTCACAACCACTCGTCAAATTAACGAAAAAATAAAATCATTGACTTATTACATAATGAACGTGTTAATTATAACACAACAATTCGTTACCATGGAGATAACCAAATAATTACAGTGCGCACAAACATATGATACGTATCAATAATAGGTTCTTATCATATGAAATAATATATAATGGAAGAAAACCATAATATAACAGGTCCATGGTACACCGGCCTCCCTTATTTATATCATCTATCAATACAAAACTATTAGAACATGTTTAATTTTCAACTTTTACTGCTATATCTATATTTTCTACACTCTTGTCTGCTAATTTTCCATTATTAATATCATCATTGCCTAATAGACTTTCATTTATTATTTTATCAATGGGCTAATGCCTAATACAAGTAGAAGAGAAGTAATTGTGAGTAATAATACGATATATAATAATACAATATAGAAACAACACGTTATACGTTAACAATCGTTCAAATAATATGTATGCGTGTTAATATGTAAATAGTGTTCCACCAGATTTTTACATAGTAAATTTTGAACTACATTAAAAACATATTTTTTATAATATATCCCTGAAAAAATAAAAATTCAAATTTTTATTTATACAAAATTACAAATAGCCATTTTTAGCCTTTTTCTTACAAAATAACATGACGGCCTTATAATTGTAGAATTAATAGTTATTAAGTTACTAGCTTTCTGATATATTGACTGGGTATATAGGGCGGGCAGAGTGCACATACACCAGTAAGAGCTGTACCCATCCTAGATGCTTCAACTGGGAATACGTATTTACTCTTGGTTTTAGGATACGTCAGAAAAGAGCTATCCAAGACATTCCATTGGCGACATTGCACTCTGTGCTTTCGACAGCTTGGTCTCAAACGCTTCTCCGCATCCAGTATTTTAAAAG
>NW_026101751.1:0-1465 GCF_025091365.1 Daktulosphaira vitifoliae
GTCGGTTAATTGCTCTTTAATTGTTTCGTTATGCATAGCTGTGTGAACAGTTGACAATGATGTTGTTTTGTCCTGTATCATAGTTTCTCTATTTGGGTGGCAGTGGCTCGTGGCGTTAGCTACTCCGATTTCATTGATAATTGCATTATCGTTTTTTATGCACTGTTTACTATGCTCCACGTGGAGCTGTACTGACTGAATAATTTTTTTTAATGGTAGAAATTCGTTTATCTCTACTATATGCTGCGGTATGTACTTTGATGTTTTTGTAGTCGGCTTGCCGGGCCGCCAATGAGTACCATTATTTACATGATATAGTACCGCAAAATTTCGATCACCCGTTCCGTACATTACTCCGTATTTATGTTTTTCAGAATAAATGTACGTGTCCATTGAATAGTGATTTAATATGCTGGCAATTTCTTCATCTGAAAACCAATAGCCTGGGACGTCTTTTATTTTTAATAACACCAATAAATCACAAAGTGTGATTTTCTTTTGTTTAGATGAGCTAATTGCATTGCAAATTGCATGCAATGCGCAATTGTTGTCTTCCGCAACATTTTCGCCCATTTGATATTTTTCGAAGACCTCCCGTAGTTTTGCTAAACGTGTGTTGTCAGCAAATTTATTCTGTGCGGCTATTTGTGTTGTGAGTGTAGAAATAACGTTCTTACTGTTTACGTTATTTGTATTGTTTTTTTTTATTGCGACTTGGTCGGCGTTGTATATTTTCGTAGTTATAATATTTTTTATAATCATCAAATTTGAATTAAAGTTAATATGAGCCTTATTATTGAATAGAAATCTGTTTCCCAATATGAGCGAACTTATTAAGTTATTTACAACATAGACGTCTACATCAAACTGCTCGTTCTCAATGACGATTTGAATAATAGTTTTTCCTATTAAATCCAAGGGCTTGTTATCTGCTCCGGTTATTAGCATATTTTCAACCTTTTTAATGTTGTATTCTTTAGCTAATTCCGCGTTTAATATATTTAGATTTGCCCCGGTATCTATAGTGACTGTTATTTCTGCTTGGTTTAATGTGGCTATGATGTACAATGCTTTTGCGCTAGAATATTGACTTGTCGATTGTACGTACTCAATTTTATTGCTTCTATTAACTTTATTTATAATATTTTTTGATTGATGAGATTCTATTTTTGATTTTGCTAAGGTTAAAGGTGAACGTATGTCCTTAGCGTGAGCGTTTAACCTAAAAGCTAGTTTTTTGAGTTGCAATTTTTTGCTGTGTGATTTTGGCTCTGGCATAATTGACACTTTGTGTCATCTGCTTCCTTTTTTCTGGATCTGCAGACATTTGCTTCGTGGCCGTATTTTTCACAAATTTGGCATNTTTCGTGGCCGTATTTTTCAAAAATTTGGCATTGAACTATTAATTTTTTGTTACGGAAACAATTCTCAGTAATGTGGTTAGTCCTGTGGCAAATATCACATT
>NW_026101752.1:0-1465 GCF_025091365.1 Daktulosphaira vitifoliae
ATTAACTTTTGATACCGTAAAATAAACATGAAATTTTTATAAAATTTATAATATTGTATAAATTTAACTAAAAACATTAAAATATGATTTTTCTTAAAATCTACTGAAAAATTGCTGTCGTAATATATATTTTTAGATTTTTTGTACATTTACAAAAAATGTAATTTTTAGCTTCGATGCGAAGCTGAGAAGGTATTAGTTTTAATACAATGTGTTTTTTTTCGTGTGTCTGTTACCACTTTTTCTTTGCAATCGCCGAACCGATTTCTTTCAACGATACGTCAAAAGATCAAACGAAAAAAAGATCGAAGACATTACTCTCAAAAATTAAATAAATTACACTCGTTCTCCGTAAATGGGGAAAACCTCCAAAAAAATTACAAATTTAAAAATCGCTAATTTTCGAAATTTTTTCAATTTTTTTNAAAAATTCCCTCGTAAATGGGGGAAACCTCCAAAAAAATTACTAATTTAAAAATCGCTAATTTTCGAAATTTTTTCAATTTTTTGTACTTAAAATTGCTACAACTTTTTTAAAAATAACCGAATCAATATAATTTTTTTTTATATGTGACCCTTTACTTGCCCAAAAGGGGGGATTTAAAATGACAACTTTTTCACACAAAATTAACTTTTTCAACTTGACTTTTGAAAGTGTTCCGGAAATACAAATACTTTTTTATATATCTTAAATTAAAACTAATATAATATACTTTATTATGAAAAAAAAAATTCTGACTTTATTTTGTCTTCTTATGAAAACAGACATCATATTTAAAAAAAAATACGATTTTTGTAAAAAAGTTCTTATATATTTTTAACTTCATAATGCTAAAACTTTTTGAAAGATGTATGGATCAATACAATAGTTTTATGATAAATACTATTTATACAAGGTGGGTCAAAAGTTTTAACATGCGTATTGAAACTAGGATTTTTTCAATTTAATTTTTAAAAGTGGTCCGGAAATAATGTGTTACGGACAGATTATTCATTCTTTACCTACATTAACAATTAACAACTATACTAGTGCCTCATCAGCATAAACGACCCTACAATTCAACTATGAGTATGAGGGGCGCGGGTGTATATAAACCGATTACACACTTTTCTTAAATTAATTAAAAACAACAAAGGTAGTTGAGATTTTACCACGCTTGCGGCAACTTACCTTATTGATCTGATAACTTAATTCGCACAGTATTTTTGTGGTTACTAAATTAAATACTGTTATTATTTTACTTATTATTATTATTTCGGGTTGTGTACACACGCCGCCGTCGCTCACTTAACTTGGATACCGCCAACATCTCTGGAGATCCAGTCAGGTTATATTTAAATAATATTAAATAGAAATAAATACTTGTTATCTTTGTTAGTTGATAGTCTATATTTATTTGGTCACGAAATCACTAACTGCCCTTTTAGTGCGATATAAATTATATAGGACCAACATTGCCCCGTT
>NW_026101753.1:0-209 GCF_025091365.1 Daktulosphaira vitifoliae
AAAAAAAATTTTCTAGAGTCATAATTATTATTAAGTGGTAGGTAAGCGTATCTAAATATAAATAGTGTACTTTAATATAGCATTTTACCCTTAAACCATCTTGGATTAAATAAATTCGAACATTTTAGAACAAAATAAATTATAATCAAATTTTTAAGAATTTTTTAAGAGTTGAAACAGCACAATATAATAATATTCGTTGGGTCTTA
>NW_026101753.1:709-1464 GCF_025091365.1 Daktulosphaira vitifoliae
TGAAAATTATTCGATGATAATAGTTTTTGTTTAGTTTGTTCGGATTGTTTCTCTAATAATTGGGGTAATGATTTCCTAATATGTTTGATTTTATTAATTTCAATTAATAAATTCCCATCGGAAGGGGGAATTAGTGCAATATCAAACATGCTTTTAGGATTATAGCCGTGAACTAAATAAAATGGCGTATAATTTGTAACCGAATGTATTGAAGTATTATAGGCGTATACAACGTATGGTAAATAATCTACCCACTTATTGTTATCCTGAACGTAATGTGATATCATGTCTATAACTGTTTGATTTTGCCTCTCCACCTGACCTTGTGAAGTAGGCTTATACGGAATTCCGAATTTTTTGTCTACCCCAAAAGCGTCCATTAGGTCTAAAACTGTCTTTGACGTAAAATGAGTTCCATTATCTGACCTAATTATCCTAGCTGGACCAAATCTTAAGAATAAGTCTAAAAGAAATTTGTTGGTACTACGCGCATTGGCATTTGTAAATGATTGAGCTACGCAAAATTTTGATAAACGATCAGTAGCTACTAAAATATACTTATAAGATCTCGATGTTGGAAGGGGACCAACATAGTCAATAATTATTTCACTCATAATCTCACACTTATCTAAATCGTATCTCCCTACTTTCGATGGCTTACTTTGTTTGTATGATTTCCTCTTTTGACACCTTTCACAGGACAAAACATATGCTTTTATATGTTTTCTCATTTTTGGCCAGTAATATTTACTCCT
>NW_026101754.1:0-1464 GCF_025091365.1 Daktulosphaira vitifoliae
ATATTATATAGTACGAATCTAGGGGAGATTTTGTTGAACATAACATAATAAAAATAATATTGTAAATAAAAAAAAAAAGGCAAGTGTGAAGCAACAAAAAGCGGTAAAATTTCGCAAAGTATTTTCGGGATATCTAAAAAATAAGTAAAACAATTTTCGAACAACACGAAAATGTGAACATCATTATTCACCGTGATTTTCATGGTACGGGGCAGCAACACTTCGCTACGCAGTATTCATAAAGAATTTATATTAATATAGTACAAAAAGTTCAAAAAGCAAGAGAATCTTAGAAGCGCAGTGAGTTCAGTAAAGTAAGTCTGACTTCGCAACGTTACAATGTTATTGTGTTCGAAGTCATTGCACAACGACCGAAGCATAATGTAAAATGTTATTGAAAATTCCAAGTTTTAAATATCCTCTCGTTATTGGTTAAGTATTTTTTAGTCAGAATTTTTTCTGTGTGACATATGAAATGAATTATTTTAGTCAACAACTGGATTATTTAACTGGTTCGCGGAGAATTCTATGAACTATTTATTTTTTGTCAAAGGTGAATTTCTGTTTCAATACACTGTGTATTGTTTTAATTTCAACGATTTAACAACTTTTATTTTAAGACGTGAAATAATCCAAGGAATGAATAATTAGTGATGCGTAACTAAAATGTCTGCGAGTACCGCTCAGATTTTTCATGCAACCCGAGTAATAATAATACCAAAGTGAATTTTTTTTTAATGAAAATTTTATTTTAACTAAACGACTTTTAAATGTAATAAGATTAATAGTTTTAGAGAACCGCATTTCATACTTTCGCGTACCATATCATTTCGCAGAGTTAAATTAACTGTAATAATTACAATTAGAGTCTCATTTTATTTGAGATACAAATTTGCATTCAAGTTAATGAAATTGTGCTAAGCAAGTGTAATTTAAAAGTCCATTAATGCAACGTATTTAAGAGTTGAATTTTAATTTTCTTGGATTATAATTTAATTTCAAATTGCACACAGTGTGAAGTAATGTCATTATTCTTGCAATAAATTTAAATGCGTCTGATTTATAATTATACTGGATGACTGAAATTCGGCGCACCCGCTCATAACGCCGTGAAATTACAGTTTTCATTTTACAGCGGACTCGAGTTGTCGACGAAACGCCATTAATCGACGCATACGGTAGAAAATAATTAAGAGTTGATTTATTTTAACTGATTAGTTTGTGTTAATACCTGCGCCGCACGTAATAATGTTTCGATTAAAAGTCATCCGAATGAATTAGCCGTTTGTCGGTGCAAGTAAAGTGTACATAAATATCGCAAACATTTATTCAACATAAATTTCACAAATAGCTTTTGGCTAATGATTTTTAGCAAAGTGAATTCTGCACGTGACGTGTGAGAACATAGTCGTAAAATAAATTGTGCGCGAATAATTGAATCGTTAGCGTGTCACCGTCTAAAAC
>NW_026101755.1:0-1464 GCF_025091365.1 Daktulosphaira vitifoliae
TAAGAGCATGAACATCTTTGCATTTAACTTCAAATATTATAACAAAACAATTATTAAGTGATTAATGCTAAATTTATGTTTATAAAAAAATTCAGTTTTGTCAGATAAAAATAGTGGGTTCAGCTTATTATAAAATCCTACATTTATGGAATACCATTAAATCTCATTTGACTTTTAAATTATGAACAGTGTAAGAGCTCTGCAATTTCTTGTGGTAGCAATTTTATTCAGTAGTATTTTGGTATTATTGACAATACAACTCAATTATACCCCTTTACATTAATGTTCTTCGTGACCAAAAGAATACTTGGTATTTGGAGGTGATTTACTTGTAAGCTATTCAAAACCACTTAGAATCGAGGAAATTAAATGTCTTATCGTATTTTGGTGTGAATATTAATAAATATATAATATATGAATATTTGACAAATGTATTGTATCTGACTCAGTAATTAACATTCACTTTTTAAGGTATAGAATAATGGTGATTACTGCAGAATATTCAATGTAATTTGATTTTAAGTTCATAATTAATGGTTTTCACATTCTGCTCAGAAAATATAATTAAGTTTTTAAATTGTACTTAAATAAATAAAAGTAAATAAAAATAAAAATTTAATATAAAGTTAGGCAAGTAAGTCATTTACTATTTTAAGTTAAGGTACTTTAATATAAAAACTAATTAAGTTAAAATAGAAGCTAGTTTTTGGATTTTTCCAAATTTCCAATTTAATTAGATGTTACTATATTTTTATAGTTTAAAAATAAATTTAAACGCTTGTTTATTCAAATATATTACTTATATAGCTACATAAATTATAAAAATATTATTTAAAACTATTCATCAGATGTATATTCATGTTTATCATCAAATAATTGGCATTCTGCAGTAAAAAAATGTCTAGATATGAGCGCTAGAAGAAATACTTGTATTTTATCTAATGTATAATTTTTGTATATCTCTTGAAAACGCTCTTAATGATAGTTTAGGAGAAAAATATTTTGAGTATTCATTAAATATATTTTAAATTTCATCTGTGATATCATTTATATCATCAAGCTTGCTTTTAAGCTATTTTTTATCTCATTAACTATTTTTACTTCAGTCCAATTCTATTTATACTTTGGTTCTAAAATTGCTGCTAATTTGAATTCATATGAGTCAAAATATGCACCTTTAAATTAAATGTTTAATAAATTATACAAGCAATTTTTTTTAATTTTAATATTAAATTATTTTTTATTACCGATTTTTTAATTCACTGATGAATACTTCAACTAATGGTATGCAATATTTTAGATTTCAATGTAATAAATGTTAATCTAATGACTATTTTACTGCTGTTAATGTAGAAAGAAAATAACCAATGGAATTATATTTTTCTCCTTGTAGTATATCCAAAGCTTTTGCAGGAGGTTTCATTACCTAGATAAATAATTTATCTACTTTAAATAAAATCTTTT
>NW_026101756.1:0-1463 GCF_025091365.1 Daktulosphaira vitifoliae
TAATTTAAATTTTATTAAATTTAAAATTATAATAATTAATAAATTATACTTATCTACTTTGAATTACATAAATCAAAAATGTTTCTGTATTTAAACTAAATTAAATGTTTTAAATTTCATGAACTAATATAATAATAATATAATATGAAACAATATCTTATATAAGTTACAACAATTTCATATTACTTTATTTATAATTATAATATTTGGACGATGCATAAGTCACTTTTAAGGTTTGTTTATATAATTTTATAGGAAATTTTACGTTCAATCGAATGGTTATAAAAACAAACCTAAAAAACGACTTGTGTCCATTCTATTGTAAATCGTCCATTTGTGTTCATGATCAACGCAACAATGAACATTAGAGAATTCTGTCTTAATACGAAGCCCCGAAAAATAAATTTGTTAATAAGATGTATGCAAAAGGTCCTGAATGTTATTATTTCTTCTTTTTTTTCCTCTCCTTTATTCCATCTACTTGGAATCGGCCACCCTTATCTTAAACTTCTACATTATCAAAGCGCACATCAGCAGTCCTCATATCGCATTCAATAACATCCCTCCATCTCTTTTTGGTTTTATCTACCTGTTATTCTCTTTACTGTTCTTACAGCTTCCGATTCTTGTCTTCTCATAACATGACCAATCATATGAGTCTATTTTCTCTCATCTTATTCACGTTAACGCTAATTCTTTAATCGCTCTAAAATCTTTGTTCCTTATCTTATCTTCTCTAGTCCTCCACTTATCGATCTAAGAATTCTCAACTCTGCCATACTCATTATCAACTCTATTCTATTGTCCAACGCTCAACACTCTGAATCATAAATCATAGCTGGTCTCATCACAGTCTAATAGAACTTACCATTTAGCCTCATTGAAATTTTCTTACCGTATAACACGCCAGATGCTTTTCTCCACTTCACCTAACCGCACTTAATACTGTGTCTTACATTTTCGTCAATACCACCGATCTTTTGCACAACTGACCCTTAAAACTTAAAACTATCTACCTCTTCTATAACGTCCTCGCTATTTTTATTGATCTCATCATTTCATATACCTCGTGTTTTCTTTTGTCAAGCTCATACTCTATATACTTTGTCTTACGTCGATTTTTAATCCCTTTCTTTTGTGAGCCGATCTCCACATCTCCATCTTTTGATTAATTTCCTCTCTATTTTTTCCTATTAACACTATATCGTCAGCAGACAACATGCACTACAGTACTTTTTTTGTACTTTTCTAGTAATTTCATCGATCATTACAGAAAATAACTAAGGGCTTAAAGCAGAACCTTGGTGCACTCCTATACTAACCCTGTTACACCGACCACACATTTTACCCTAGTACAAGTGCCATTATACACATATCGTCTATTATATTAATGTACCTCTTTTTCTCATTAATAACCACTTTAAAAACTCTCTCAATACTCTATCATACGCTTTCTCTAAATC
>NW_026101757.1:0-883 GCF_025091365.1 Daktulosphaira vitifoliae
GAATATATAATATTTCTAATTTAAATTTAAAAGACATAAATTAATTTTTATTGGTTGGGTCTGAAAATAATTTTTTGGTAGAATTAAGTATACAAAATCACTACCTTTTCTTTTTATTAAAAAACTGAACAAATGTTAATCTTAGGTCAGGGCCGTATACATGGTACAGTAATAAGATCTGAGCTACTAGTACGTCAATTATTTTAAGAGAAGTGTTAATTTTGAAATTTCCTTAATAAAAGAAAGAAAATTATTAATTTCAAATATTCTATCAAAAATATAAAAATTGTATTTTTGTATTGTTTACACAAGGGATCCTAATAATCCAATGGTATTTTAGTTCTTGATTACTGAAAATTAAATAAATGGCCTATAAAAAAATGTATTGTATACAAATGTTACAATCAAATTAATTTCATAACAATAGTGTAAATTGGGAAAACTATTATTTTGGATTTATCATTTAGTATCAAATAAATATAATTATCAATATTTACAAAAAGGCATATGGTAATTTTCTAGTAGCTCAATTAAATTTTAAAAATACGGCTCTGGTTTGAATTCTACTCGCTGAAGGTTAATGTCAAAAGTGGTGGTACTTCCAGTATAATGTAATAACTTAATCCGTTTCTTGACTTAAAAATCTTGAGGGCATAGTTTTGTTGTTCACTATACAGGACAGTATTGTCATCTTGTGGCGTTCCTAAGTGATGAGAGTTCATTGAATGATTAATAAGTAAGGAGACATGGAGGAAATTAAAATGAAAATTTATATCATTATGTTTTATAATTAATCTATATTGTTGAAAAGCTGGGCACTAGTTAAAAATTTAAACTTAAATTAACTTATCTTACTAGTTTTAATACTCAATAACTTATTCAC
>NW_026101757.1:1119-1463 GCF_025091365.1 Daktulosphaira vitifoliae
TTTGATTATTTTAGAGCCATGGAAAGGCCTCTCATGCACGAGATGAGTATTAACATAATCACTCGGCAGAAGATAATATTGTAAAGTTAATGTTTTAACCTTTTTATTTCATTAATATAATATTATAATTAAAATTTCTACTATCCTACATTTACCTGGTACTCTGTATGTAACCATTTTTTTACTTGGTACTTAATTAATAAATGTATTTACTACCCGGAACTTCTCTAGTATTAAATGTATGATCCATATATATATATATGTTTTCTTTATTTTAAACAATTAGGTCAGTACACATTTTGCAAATCACATCTCTTTTACACAAGATTTTCATCAAAATAGAA
>NW_026101758.1:0-1463 GCF_025091365.1 Daktulosphaira vitifoliae
AAAAAATGTACACTTGAATCAAATTCTATAACTAACTTTTAGTTTGATTATTGAGTTAATAACTTTGTTTAATTCCGACTCGAGTTAATGGGAACGCGAATTCTGACTTAATTAATATTGTTCCGACTTCGTTTAGTTTGAATCAATTATTTTTTTTTTTTTCGGAATTTTTTGGACGAATATACCGTTTTTGTATACCAGACCGTGGAAATAAGATTTTGTTGTTTCATTATTCCAAGTAAAAAAATAAAACTTTTGTACCAAAATTTCTTATTATGTGTGTCAATGTTGAAAATGTGAGTTGATTTTAAAATAAACGATGCAAGATAAATATTTTAATTTTACAAATTTGTTTAGTAAATTTATCAAGAGAATAATAATATAAACAAGTAATGAATGTAAATATAGAAATTTATAAAAATTATTTTGAATAAATACTTCCAATATGATATTTTGTACTACATGAACAACGAAATCGTATACTATTACATTAAATCTGTTAATGCATAAAATGTATCTAAAATTCAAGTGGTTTTTCTACGAAAGGTAATAAATTGTTTTAACTACTGACTACTAACGTCTAATTATTCAATTACCCACGCTACTAATATAAAAAATATAGTTATTAACGGTTTTAAATATCTCGCCCGCGTTTATAATTATATTACTATTTCTCAACGAACTAATTATTCAAAATTCCTTTACACATTATTTATTAAAGTCCCGTGTTTTGTGTGACATTTGTATATTAATAGTTGTTTAATTACTCTAAAGGATTATAGTCATGTAAACTAACTGCTGTTAACTTACACAAAAACAAATAGATGACCGCTAATCTTCTTAAGTATTTTTTATTTATATAAATAAATTTTACCATTGTACGATTTTAAGGAGAAAGAAAATGATATAATTTTTCATTTGAAATATTTATCACATTGGTTTTATAATGATTTTTCTACATGTTTCATTATTAAGCAAATTTTATTTTTTTTCATACGTTCAGAAAATAACGGGAAATTTTAAATTTTGCGTGTTTGGAGAGTCTGATTATCAAATTTTTTACACATGTCTCTTAAGTATGATAAAATTATCAACTGGATTCATTTATTACTTTGTCAATGGCAGCCGCTAAGGTTAGATGTGTTTTTATGAGCTCGGTGATTTCGTTTGTTATAAAAAATGGATCAAAGGATTCGTATCAAATTTTGCGTAAAAAATGAAATAAAGCGTAACAAAGTGTGTGAAATGTTAACACAAACTATGGTGAGTCTGCCATGAGTAAAACAAGAATTTACGAATGGTATAGTGTTTTCAAGATGTTGAAGATGACGGACGCTCCAGCACATCAACAATCGGTGAAAACGTGGATAAAGTTAAAGAAATGGTTATGAATGATCGCCGAATCACAATCATAGAAGTCATTGATGATGTTGGAATATCAATTGGCTCATCATGCCATGAAA
>NW_026101759.1:0-1463 GCF_025091365.1 Daktulosphaira vitifoliae
TAAGTGGCACACACTATTGACACCAATCAGCAGATCGACTAAAACTACTATTGTGTCGATATGTAGGTAGGTATCTTTTTTTAAATAATAAAAAATATATACTTCAAAATGTTACTCACTGCAACGAAAATTAATTTTTAATTAATGTTTGAATCATAAAATTTCATTTGAGTGGGCAACATTAACGCAAAAATTTGCATATATGCTCATAAAATGAGGAATAATAAAAAAATTCACCTCTAAAAATTAAAAAATATATTTAACATTATAAGTCGCAAAAATACTTTTGATAAAAACCGAGAATCCGTATTTTCAAAACTACAATATTATTATCAGCGATGGACACTTGGGTGATTTTATCAGTTAATAGATAGATAAGAGTTTTTCATTTTATAATGTTCTTGATTAATTTATATTTTAATACCACACTCATAAACTTAATAAATGACAAATGATCTCTGAAAAACTCTATTCAATAATATTATAAAGATATCTATAATTAATCAAAGAAATAATTAAGTAAATAAATAGTCAATAATTTTGTATGAAAAATTTTAATTTCGCAATAGGACTTAATTTTATTATTATTTTTTTTTATAATACAAATTACTTATTACATTTTATTACCAATCAAATTAGACAATTTTTTAGTTAAAAAATCAATAGAGTTGATTCACTGGTATCCTANTACCAATCAAATTAGACAATTTTTTAGTTAAAAAATCAATAGAGTTGATTCACTGGTATCCTATTAGTCATTTTTTTTGAAACTATTAATAAACTTTTAAAAACAATTCAATAAACACTCAAATCTGTGATTTATGTTTCTTGATTAAAATAAATATTACTTAGATAGATTGATATAAAATATTATTATTATGCAGTAAAAACAATTATTATTGCTGTCACTCGCTTGCTCTCAGATTTGAAAAAAAATTCTAAAATATCTCAAATAGTTTACATACGTAAGGTTTTGTTGTGTTGATGTAAGTGTATGCTATGATGTACTATTTGTAATTTATTAAAAATATTTATCATAGGTGCTAGAATAAATTGTCTAGTCTAAATTGACTTTTTCACCGCCATAAATAATATATTTATATATTAAAGATAACTTTTAACATTTTATCGAAAAGGGCGGAGAATAATTTTTAAGCTTATGGGTAAAAATATGTAGTTGTGCTAATGTTGCTCATAAATTAAAAAACCAGAAAGAAAAAATAACACATTAGACGTGATCCTCAAACTGATTTAAAAAGTAATATAAACATTTGTTAAACTGATTAAACTTAATAATTTTTTTTTATTTAACTTTTAACACAACTAATTAATTATATAATTTTTTTAATTTAATCTTATCGAAATTGTTTCTATTTAATTTAACTTGAGGTAACTATTTCCATTAACTGGCCTATAATTGTTAGTTATTTTTTTGTTTTTAACTGTTCTACATGTAAACTAAT
>NW_026101760.1:0-1462 GCF_025091365.1 Daktulosphaira vitifoliae
GTCAGTTTAGATATTGAAAATTCAAAAGCCAAAAAAATATATAAATAATAGTTATTAATTTTATGCAAAGTGAATGGTTGATAATAAAATATTTGTAATACATAATAATAATTCTATTAGATTATTGTTACATAATATTATCATAATAAAACTAAACAATAGATTGATAAAGAAAAATATACGATTTGATATAATAACTTGTAATTTTGTTGTTTTTTACTACAAAATGATGAGTTGTATACATTAAGTTATAATTTAAATGAATATTTCAATTTGCAAAACAGAAACGTCATAAACTTAATAAATATTTTCTTACATCTTTAAATCTTTTCCTCGTAAATAGTTTCATGATTTACTGTATCATATTTAAAGCCAAGATTTCTATAGTTATATTGAATACAATGTTCTGTAAACTTCAATAATTTATTTTGGAGATAATCAGTAAAATTTAAGGGATGTGACAGCAAACTAAATTCTAAACCAAAATTCTCCACATAACTACAGTAGCTTCTATAGGAATCTCTATATTCACTATAACTAATGTGATACATTTCTATGGCTTCATCAAGACGTGTTTTAATATCTGTCATGGATTTCCAAATTAATTCTATATCTTCATCAACATTATCCTTTCTAGCCATTAATTTTTCAACTAAATTAGCTAAATCTACTAATAATGGTAAAATAAAATAGTCAGTTATGATAGTACCTGATAAATTCTTTATATAATTAATCACACCAATATATAGTTCTGTCATATATTTTGTTTTTATAATAAACGATTTCAATATCTCAACACATCGGTCTAAATCAACTCGGTCTGATATTGAATAATAGATCTTTATATTATCACAAATATTTTTTTGCTCAATTATAAAATTAGTGACAAATATTAATGAATCTGTGTATAAATAATTTACCAGTAACATTGCTCCATTAAGTCTTTCGGATAGATTTTCCTTCGTAACATAATTTTTGCCTTTATCAGAGGTTTCCATTAGATCTAAACTTTCATATAATTGTTTATTATTAGCGATCTGAAATGACTTCCATTTATCATATTTCAGAAATGAGTTTAAAAAATTGATAGCGTCACTTTCATCACATGATATCAACTCAACCAAAGCGTAAAGTGCTATTAAAAAGGTCGAGAAAACTAAGTTTCTCATTTTTACCGAAATATAAATCGAATTTGTTTATAAAATAAAGAATAAGAAACAGTTAAAAGTATTATGGAGCGCAACAATAATCGATTAACGCTAACTGCAAATTATTTAAATATGGTAGTTATAGGTATTTTATATGATATCATTTTATACAAATTTACAGTTGTTTTGTTACATATGTAAAAAGAACTGCAAAAGTTATTTGTAGACTATACTTATGATTTATTTTACTAATAAATTATAAATCCTTTTTGCGTTGTAATATAAAATTATAAAACCCAGCACAGGGGGGTCGC
>NW_026101761.1:0-1462 GCF_025091365.1 Daktulosphaira vitifoliae
TTTTCGAAATTTTTTCAATTTTTTTTACTAAAAACTGCCGTAACTTTTTCAAAAATGAACATATCAATATAATTTGTTTTTATAGATGCTTGATATCTTTTTACTTATCATTTGGTATATATTTTTTGTAAATCTGACACTTAACCTGCCCACAGGGGGAGATTTAAAATGACAACTTTTTCACAAAAAATTAACTTTTGAAAATGTTCCGGAAGGTCTGACACTTTTATATATATCTTAAATTAAAGCTAATGTAATGTACTTTATTATGAAAAAAAAAAATTTGACCTCTGGACTTGTCTTCATGGTGAAAACGGCTACCGAATGCTATTTTTGTGTGAAAATTNTTCACGGTGAAATTAGCTACCGTATGCTATTTTTGTGTGAAAATTCTTGATTTTATTTTTTACATTTTTAACTTTATAATGCACTTTTACGTGTGTACTCGTAGTGATTAGTCGTACAGTACAACAGCGACCAGCCTTATCTATATCGTTAAGCTTATCGCCAACTGTGCCGATTGAAAATATTCAAGTAATATGATTATTTTTATCTACATTACGTACCCACCGTTATAAACTTCATCAAACTAACAACAAAAACCCGTCCGACCACTGAACCATGAGTTCGGCCAGCGGATCATCATTACCTTTACGTTCACAATCGATTAATTCTTCTAACATTAATAACTCCAATAAAACGATAACACTGATCAAGATTATTAAAAACTCATCTAACGACGACTCTGTATGGAAAACTGTTCCTATTAGCTCGCCATGCCATTCACCAAAATCAAAAATACAAAAAACAAATTCCTTCTCAAGTCCAAACAGTTACTCAGCTCTTACCATAAATGACCACCCAGAGGAAAATGATAATGATATTGAAATGAAAACACAATTTAACCCAAAAGAAGTATACAAAATTCCACCCATTTACATAAAAAGCACAATTGACTTCTTTGATTTTTGTAAAAAAATAAAACCTCTCACTGAACCTGAAAGATTTACAACAAAAAGCACATCTAACAGTATCAAATTATTGACATACACTATCAATGCGTATAGACAAGTTGTAGAACTATTAGAAATAAATAATATAAACTACCACACTTTTCAACTTAGCGACGACAAAGCTTTCAGAGTAGTTATTCGACACCTTCACCATACTACACCAATTAATTTCATCAAAGAACTAAATAACTTTAATGAATTTTAACTATTCAATCAATTTTAATGATCGGTACATTAAAAGAAATCCGATTTTAATCTAATTGAACTTATTGTCAAAAAATATCGGAAAAACTGTTTTTATTAAATATCTCTNAAAATATCGGAAAAACTGTTTTTATTAAATATCTCTACAAATAATAGGAGTAAAAAATTTGATTTATATTGAATTACACAATAAAATCATATTATATAATCAATATTTATAATGATTATAGACTACTATTTTGCAA
>NW_026101762.1:0-1461 GCF_025091365.1 Daktulosphaira vitifoliae
GTGGCCAAAAATTGTAGGAATAAGACTTCGACTTTCCAATTGATGATACCGATAATGATCTAAATGTAGAAAATAATTCAACTGAAAATGAATTAAACTCTGAATCCGAAATTATTGATACAGGTACAATATTTAACTTCAATGACCCGGCAACTTGGCCAGACCATACAAGTAATGATTAAAGGCCGATATTGTTAAATATGGGACTATTAAAATAATTAATACAACTTTCCGTATAATGATGGATAAACCTTATCCAAGAAGATTTAAAAAACAATATTATACTCATAATATGCCTAATATAGAAGTTGTAGATTGCCAGTGGCTTTTGTACTCAAAATTAATAGAGCGAGTGTTTTGTTTTTGTTGCGTACTATTTAGTCAAGGAAAATCGGAAAGTAATTTAGCCAATATTAAGGAAGGTGTAAACGACTAGGAAGCATTTGTCGCAAAAACTTTTACAACATGAACGTAAGGCTCATAATTGAAGGGATCCGTACAAAAACGAGACAACTTCAATTTTAGCAAATTTGGGTTTTTGGCAGTTTCCAATTGAGAAAAATTTGATGAGTATATCTGTGTAAGAACGAGACAAATCTGACCACCAGTATAGGAAATATAATGGAACTGGGAATTGTCTGGTTTTTTTTTTTCATTGAAAAGCTCCGAAGTTATCTGGTTTTAGCGCCGAATGTTGTCTACACTGTAGTCGACATATTTTTTTTGTAATATCAATATTCAATCGATTTTCACTTTATCAAATTATTCATTTATCACTACCAATATTATTACGAAATACTAAACAATAAAAACGTCGTACAGAAAAAA
Organism: Daktulosphaira vitifoliae; assembly: GCF_025091365.1. Lineage (NCBI taxonomy): Eukaryota > Metazoa > Arthropoda > Insecta > Hemiptera > Phylloxeridae > Daktulosphaira > Daktulosphaira vitifoliae. Next base: position 829 of record NW_026101762.1, read on the forward strand.
CTTTTCTTTGTTTTGTAATTAATAAAATATGAACGTTGACACGAACAACAGATTTCACTTATTAATGATGCTTTACTGGAATCAGATTATTCATACTCGTCTTGTGAAGAATTTGATGACGATATTCGAAATCTTGATTATGAAATTGAAAAATAGGCTACAGAGATTGATAATTTAGATGGAATTCTTTGTCTTAAAAGTGTCTCAAATGTGATCGAACTATTGTTTAAATTGATGATTTCAATACTATAGAAGATTATGATGATGAATTGGACGAATTATTTAATGAACATCAGCTGGCAAAAAGATAAGGAATCGAAACGAAGAAAAACCGTATACGAACCAAAAAAAAAAAAATGTTGTCATATGAAACTCAAGATAAACCATCTAAAAATGAAGAAACTAATTTTTATCAAGATTATTATTTAACTATTGTTGATCAAGCTATCGTTACCATGAATATGAGATTTTCACAGATTAAATCGTTTAATAATAACTTTGGTTTTTTGTATCGAATTAACAAAATAAAATTCATGGTAAAAAGAGGAGTTAAAAAAATGTTGCCATGATCGTTCTAAAAACGTTTTCACTGAAGATGAATTAAAAAATATAAATGGTTAAAAATTGTATGAA
>NW_026101763.1:0-1461 GCF_025091365.1 Daktulosphaira vitifoliae
ATGTACACTTGACAAGAAGGTAAATGAAAAGAGGGTAAATATTTCTGGTTTAGTTTTCTTAAAATAAATAACTTTTCAAGAATCCACACAAATATATCAATTCTGTACATAGTTACATGTAAACAAGTTTATTCTCTTACAGAAGTATAAAAAATAACTCAAGATATAATAATAATAATGTTCTTTCTTAGAAATTGACATATTGTTTCTGAAATAATGTACATTTTTACTGGTGTACTCGTTCTGAGTTTATGATATTAGTGAAAAATTAGAAATTTTTATTAGAAATTATTTGAGTACCGTAATGTAAAGATTGTTAGATTAACCATGGATGATCTAACATGCAATATTTAGCTAAACACAGATTTTATTTAGGACGCGGAGAATATATTTGTTTTTTTTTCTGAATAAAATTACAATTATATCTAATTCGTTTATGAATTTACTTGCGATTTTATTTATCAATAGATTGTAATATTGAATAATATTATTACAATAAGTTTTTTCTTCCTGTTTTTGTTATCAAATAGCTTATTGATTAAAAAAACTAGGTCAGAATTATTCAATTTTTTCATTGTAAAATTACTCATTTAGGAACGACAAAAATTTGCGCAGAAGATAAATTACACATTATTTGATGAGACCGTATGATAATTTAATTTTCACTCTTTGGAGTGATAACTCCAACCAACTTTCTACAACGGTTTATATTAATTATTAATGTTTTATATTCACTAAACTAAAATAGAATTTCGAAGTTGAAAATTTTCATAACTTTACTGTAAACTGTTATAAAAAAAATTACTTTCACATGAAATTATGTAATTAGAGTTGTTTGATATATTATTCAAATATTATGTATTATCCTATTTGAATTGATGGAAACCTTTCAACAACAAATAACTTTTTATTGTAAAAATTACATAATATTCGGAACGACAAAGAGAAATAACAGCTTTATCATTTGTTTTCGGATGAAGTAATCTAGTATAAATAAAGAAAAGTAAAAGGTTTTTTTTTTGTTATTGTTGCCCCGGGGAGAAAAAGCCGAATTATTCCGAATTCCTGCATCGACTAAGGTAAACAAATTTATAATTTATTTAGCCGATTTACAACATTGTGTACAAATACGTAGCTTTATAGCAACCTGATTATCAATTTCCATTTTGATTTATTCAGCTAGTTACTTGTATAAATTGTTATACATGTTTTCATATTTAATTTCATTCAGTTCCTAAAATGCAACTCAGAGTTTTAATTATTAACCAATTTTTATAATATGAGCAAATTTATAATAATTATTTTTTTCAATTACAAATTATTATTAATTTTTATTAACATTATAAATTTGGTAAATTTGTGTGCAATTTTATGTTCAAAAATTCATATGTTTATAGATAATATTTTCAAAAAAAAAAAATTAACCATGATAATATTAAAATAAAAAAACGTTTATAGTTT
>NW_026101764.1:0-1461 GCF_025091365.1 Daktulosphaira vitifoliae
AAGGCTTTTATAGAATCCCTACAAGTTTTAGAAAGCCACTACTGTCGGCGAAAGAATATTACGCGTCAGTACCTACCTAGCAAGTTGACTATCAAATCACTTTAGGAACAATATCAAGGTTCTCATGATGACAACCTTAAAATAAAGTACGATTATTTCAGGAACATTTTCGATAATGATTACAACATAGGCTTCGGCTCACCTGCAACTGATGTCTGTTCCACATGTCTGTCACTTAAAGAAAGGATTAAGTGTTCTAGGGACCCACAAGAAAAAGACAAGCTTGAGACAAAACTCAATGTTCATAAAGCTAGGGCAGATGCCTTCTATAAACTGGTTAAAGAGCAAAAAGAAGGTGAAATCACGTTTAGTTTTGATTGCCAGAAAAACCAGGTTATTCCGAAAATCCCTGATCAAGCCTCCTACTATTTGCGTCAATTGTATATTTACAATTTTACCATTTGTGAAGGATTCTCAACAGATCCACAATCTAAGGATAAAGTCTTCTCTTATGTTTGGTTGGAAAATGAGTATAAAAAAGGCTCAAACCAAATTTCTTCAGCGATGTATCATCGCTTGCTAAACACAGATCTGACTGGAGTGCACACTATCAAAGTAGTCGCTGCTGGATGCGGTGGCCAAAACAAAAATAAAATAGTCATCGGTATGCTCAGCAAGTTTCTGTCACAAGATTCTCCACCATCTGTAAAAAAAATAATGTTGCTCTTCCCAATAGTTGGTCACTCCTTTATCCCTCCCGATAGGGTTTTTGGACGAATTGAGTCTAAAATTAAAAAGAACACCACTATTTTGACAGACAAGGACTATGTTGAAATTTTTAAATCTTGTGCAACGGTTATTCGTTTGGGAGAAGAGTGCCCCATGGTAGACTGGAAAGTGGCAACGTCTAAAACTATCAAAGAGCCTAAAGATTGGCATTTTAAGTTAAGACCGACCAAACGTATTATCCTGGTGAAAACAAAAAAAGGAAGCTGTATTGTAAGAGGTGAAACTCATTACAATGTTGACACAGGAGTAGCAAAAAGTCTTCTTAAGCATGGAAAGCAGTTAAAACTCATGAATCCCAAACCAGAGAAGGAAGGTGTTGCCATAAAAAAGGCGAAATTGAAGGACCTAACTTCCCTTTTGGTAAAACATTTCACCAAGGAGTGGGAACAAAATGAAGAACTCAACTTCTTCAAAAATTTAAGTAAAATTAAAACTATATTAAAAATATTATTAATTTAAAAAAACTAAAAAATATTAAAAATATTAAACTCAAAAGCCACAAAAAAATTAATGAAAAGTCTTCAAAAATTTGTTTAGCCAACAAGAAGCCCTTACTGACCCACAAGAAGAGCAAGACTCTGACATCGGGGTAATTAATGATGCTGAAGAAGAGTTGGCTGTATAAATATGTTAACATTATACTAGTCTAATAATATGGACAATGGACATTTA
>NW_026101765.1:0-1460 GCF_025091365.1 Daktulosphaira vitifoliae
AAAATGTGAGTAGAGTAACAGGACATTTTAGGGTAAGAGTAGGAGTGCACCAAGGTTCTGCTTTAACCCATTAGTTCCCAAGGATAGGAAAAAAACAAATTTTATATTTTTACTGCATTCTATTAGTTTAATATATACCCAAATAAGAATTTATAAAGTCAAAAAAATTTTTTTCTTTTTAGTTTTTTTACAATAAAACGTTGCGTATACGAAACATTGCGATTAATACTTAATGATTTAAATAATTTATTAATGCACAATATTTAGTGTGAAATTGTTCAAAACAATTTGCATAAAGATGCACTTGACACTTGACACACATGTATATAGTGTTACTTTTACACTGTCTGATGTAGACAGTGTAAAAGTCTTCTCGCATTATTTTCATCTTCTACTATCACGTGACCAACATTATCAACTCGAATTTCCGTGGGTAATGCTTTACTAGATGGTTGTTTGGTTACTTGGTCCTGCAATATCTTGGCCTGGATTATTATCTTCAGTGACTGGTTCATTAAGAGTGATTGCTATGTAGGACTTGAAGTCTAACTATGACAATTTTGATTTGTTTGCTAAATTGTATATTTTCCAGGAATTTACAGTGACACTGTCGATCAAATGGCTGAGGAATGGAAACTTTTTTTCTTTTCTGTTGTATCTTTTTGCGTTTACAAGAGGTTTGACTACACTGTTGTTAGTGGCAATGGACACTACAGAATTGTCGTTCCAACTGACCAATAATATTTTTTGATCATTGTCAAAAGAAAAATCATATGAGCCACGATCTTTTTTCTTTATATTTTTTACACTTTCTATCACAGTATTACACGTATGTTTTCACGTATTGTTCCAGTAGCAAAAATCCCCTTTTCATTCAGCAAAAAGAATTTGTACGAAGAGAAGAAATTGTCAAAAAATACACGATGAACTGATGACTACTGAACAACTGACAATAATTCTAGTACAATATTTTCTCCCAGTCCTAATTGATGTTCATTGATTAATTGATGTTGTTTTTTCACCATATGGTATGAATTTGTACAAGTCACCATTTGAATTGCATAGACACCATAGTTTGAATCCAAACCTGATTGGTTTTCCCTTGATGCACATCTTACAACTATGTCGGCTAAAATATGGAATCATTTTCTCATCAATAGAAAAGTTATGAGAAAACACTCCAAACTACATATTCTTTTCAATTATCAAATCAAAAATAGGTTATAGTTTTGAAAATCTGTCGTTTTTATCAAGCTGATCGTTATCTGATAAATGTATGTAATATATGATAATGATATTATGTCTTCTTTACTAATGACCTTGTAGATATAAATTCATAATTTGGAAAATCCCATTGTATTCTGAGTCGACGAAAATACAGTACGTAGAATTCAAAGTTTCGTCAAACCTTATAAAAGTGTAAAAATTAAATCATTTAAATATAATGAATTAATGCATAA
>NW_026101766.1:0-1460 GCF_025091365.1 Daktulosphaira vitifoliae
GCGAAACTTTTGACGAACTTAAAACTTCTTTTGTTTTGCGTGAAGTCCTTTCGTCGTCTCTTGGGTTTGTTACGCTATATGTAATGTTACCCTACAATATCATCGATCATGATGGTTGTCTTATCTTACCATACCAATTATAATATTATTAAAGTAAAGTACACATTATACAGACAAATAAAATTATTTGTGATATTTGTGATGATTTTCGCATTACATTTTTAACTTTTTCAAAGCTTTTGACCGACTACCACGGTATAATAAACGCGCTAAGTTCTATCAAGCGTATCTATGGGTGTTTGGAAACAAATAATATTATACATCTTAAAATACCCTTTGCGATTCGATTCATTCCAAGTTGGTTGCTGTAAGTTTAACCACCGTTTAATAGTATACAAGGTATCGTCCAGCACACATAACACGAGATTTAAGCCCTTGTACAGTTAAAATAGTTTTGTGTTATTGTGAACTGTGTGCACCTTTAACTAACACACGTTACCCACACTTTTCAATACCCATTATTAAGTAACAATGAATGCCTGCTAACGTTCTGTACAACATAATGGCCGAAAGAGGCCAATTGAGTTTTTTTTCATTTATCATTTTGAAAATGACGGTTTGAGACTTGGAGATATAAAAGTCATCATGGTATTGATTATAACACTTAACATTTAATTTACTTTTTGCACAATAAAATACTTGATGGAATAGAACTTTCTTATAGCACATGTTGTTTGTATATGTCTTGTGGAAAAATTCTTATGAAAGTAAATCTCGATATTTATTATTGTTTTATTGCACAGAAATCGATGAATTTCCCTAAAGCCCATAAAGGTTGTTTATTATTATAAAGTGTATTCAAATTGACCAATCAGATTTATGTTAAATTGACAACATTAAGTGTCTCGTATTTTCAGAAGCTCCAAACGGCCGAGGGGGGCGCGCGTACCCGGCGTAATTCAATATATTAGTTTGACATTTAAAGCTTTGTATACGCATATTCCCAACGGGAACGGGGTAATAAGCAGCGAAACACAATCTGCTCTTTGACCCCGGGGAAATGTTTTGTTGCCTTGTAGTGTTCTGTAGTGTTTTATTATTTATNTGCCTTGTAGTGTTCTGTAGTGTTTTATTATTTATTTATTTTTTTTGTAGCTTATAAAAGGGTAAAAAACATAAATGTTCGATTGAGTGTCTTTGTATTAATTTATTTTTAACAAATGCGAATATGTAAAAATTTAAGTGCAGGAAGGAAGAGAGATAATAGAAGGAACTATTTAGCTGACTATATTGATAAATAATAGGTACAATTTATAAAAAAAATGAACTATAAATTACTTTTAGACGAAAACCGAGATTTAAATTCGGAAAACCATCAACAAATCAAGAGAGAACGATCTCAGTTGCATTACAACGGCGGTGACGCTTCTCTGTATTCAAATGTATCTGTGAGTAGTCTT
>NW_026101767.1:0-1458 GCF_025091365.1 Daktulosphaira vitifoliae
CATTCAAGTGTTATATTATTTCAAACCCTGATGTTCAATAATTAAAACTGTGCTACTCATATTATTACTAATATAACTATTAATATATATATTTATCAAAGTTATCAATGGCTATTACTTATTATTAATCAAATAATTATTCTTATTAAGAATTAATTAGGTAATTATGGCTAAGTGAAACAGTGAACTAAAATATAATTAAGCATACTATAAGATTCATTTTTTATTTTTCTAAATAAAAATTAAATTTACAAAATAATTGTACAACACATATTTTCAAAGTAAAAATTCCAATTTTCTTTTTTCATAACGGCAAACTCCTCAATTATATTTGTATCTTCAGTAAAATTTATTTTTCGATGTTAACGTATTATACTTGATAGGGTTTCTCTATTTTTTTTAATTTGGTCCTTAACTTGTTGATTTATTTGAGATGAAATTGAACCAGTTTTTTTGGTTGACAGCCATAGGTTGTATTTTATAACAGTTTGTTTATGCTAAGTAGTATTTTCCTGTTTTTAAGTCATATCAGATCTTTACCAGATTGAGATTGTGAAATCGTAAGGGGGAAATGACGATAAAAATAGCAAAAAACGGCATTCACCTCAACTGAATACTCCAACCAAGGGTATTTATTATACCAACTAAAAATAACGTTTTTTACCAGAAATAATTGTACGAGGAAAATTGATAACTCGTTTGCACAGCACTTCCGTCGCACTTTGAGTTTGTGTCAAATTTAATAAGTTTATTTGAATTTTTTTGTTTTAAATCTAATTTTTGAAATTAAATTTCTGTTGGGATATTTTGATACAAAAAATGATAATATTAAGAAAAATAAACAATTTTAACATTTAAATATTTTATTAAAAAATTTAAATTATTCGTTGAGAAAATCTGGGTAGGCCCGAGCCCACCAGGACTACCTACTGATTGCGCCAATGATTATTGGCATTGTAAGAACACTTATTACTATGTTCTTACCACTTATACGCGTGTCATTTCCATTTACTTAATTCATAATACATATTAATTAGCATACAGGAGATACTGACGTCGAAATAACAATAGGCAGTTGTGTTTTAGTGGCCGTTACAGACATAGTTTTCAATGCTATCAAGTAGATGGCTGTTGCTCTGTTTTATTTTATTAAATTTGAAAATATAATCTTTTTTACTCTAATTTGTTTGTAATTATCATAATTTTTAAACATTAAATAATTAAATACTGTTCTTGAAAAAAAAAAAATTATTTCTAAATGAGACTAACTTTTTTATTTATTCATTATAATTAAATATTTTGATATTGAGTTTCAAAATTATTAGTTTCAATAAACTTGTTATTATTCTGTTATTATGAATAAAAAACTTGTTTAAACAGTTATTTATTTATAAATTTGCTCATTAAAACATACTAGATACCAACTGGACACTTACACCCCAATAATGAGGTATACCT
>NW_026101768.1:0-1458 GCF_025091365.1 Daktulosphaira vitifoliae
TTTAGATTATGTTAAATTTTCTTATATATATAGTAAATTAGTTCATCTATATCAAATTTAATTTTACTAGATTATGAAAAAACGATTACAGTTATCAAAAATATTATGAGACTATAAACTTTGAAACTTTTATTGAACTTAAAATTTAAAAAGTATAAAAATTGAAATTAACTTTAATAATATATATATATTAGTTCATTTTGATTTTTTAACATTATAAGATTAAATTATATGTTCAGTAAAAATTTTAAAAGCAATTTCATAATAATCTCAGTTTTTCGAACAATTGTAAAAACGAAATCATTTCGGTTTCTAAACTTGGTTAGTCATATGTACAGAAGTTTACATAGGAAAATTCATTCTAAAAATACCAGGAAAAATTTTTTCATGTTAAATTCAGACTATGTTTTCAGAAACCGTTCAAAACTGTCAGTGTTTTACAGGTTTTCTTAAGGCGTAAAACAAAATTTTATCTAGACAAAACGTTTCTATTTAAAATGTGTTACTTTTATGTTCGAGATTAGTCATTATATAAAATGAACAATTTAAGGACATGAATGTAACAAAAAAAACTTTTAATAATAATATTGGAATTACCGTTTTTAATAGTAATTTAAAAAATAACTTTAAACTACACAAAAATTCTATATAATTGCTTCTAAGTTAATTTTACACACAATATTGATCTTTATATAAATCATAAAATATTATAACGACAGTATTCTGTAATGTCGCGGTCATATAGCAACTTTAGATTTACCGCTAGATGGCGATCGCGGCGCTTCCTTTTTACGTCCAGCTGGTCGCACCGTGCAAGATGGACAACGGGCAGCATGAACCGATGATCATGATGCCGGTCTTGTTAATAATTCACTATGATTTCATCTTTTCCATGACTTTTGGAAAAAAGGCCACTTTCGAGTACTTTTGCCTTGTGTTAAACTCTTGGTGTACGGACTGTATATATTTACTTATCTTGCAAATGCTTTAAAATATAATTTTTGTTTAGCACCTATGACTTGTAGTAGTTCATTAGTAAAACACCAATTAATTACCTCAATTACAACAATATTAAAACTTAAACGAATTTTTTAGCCTAAATTGTTAAACCCTAAATTGAGATTTAAAGCTGCTATCATGGTGATGATTTCCAATATTGAATGGTTGAAGGATGAACAATTGAATCACACGCCTATTCATTTAATGGAAGTTACAACAGACAAAACATTGGATACTGCACTAGAATTAACAATTTTTGTAATATCCAACAATAAATTTTATTTTTAATAATTTTCATGTCCAATTATTTCAGCACAAACTCACGTTAGTCAGGCCGCGGGAACTTAGGACATCCTATGAAATCGAATCAATTGTTCGAGTACTTGGCACAGGATTTAAATTTTTTGAACTATTATCTCAGGTAACTTTGTATTCAAATTTGATTTTTAATTTTGTTTA
>NW_026101769.1:0-1457 GCF_025091365.1 Daktulosphaira vitifoliae
TTCAATAAGTACTTATCCTAAAAAGTATATCAACTTATCAAATTTTCTTGTAAGGACTAAAAAATGTTACTTTGAGATTTCAAAAAAATTATTGAATAAAAAATTAAAATTAATTTAAAAAAAACAATGCAAATTTATTGGTTAGATCAAAAGTAATTAAAGATGTCAGGACATGATGGGATACTCTATATATCTAGATATAGATATATATTGTATATTATGCATATATATTTCTTCCAAGAAATTTGCAATATTTTTTAATTTTTATGTTGTCATACAAATTTTAAAGTCATCAACTTTTTAAAATATTGTATGCTATCGATAACACAAATAGTTTCATATGTGATTTCTAAAAATCTTCCCCAAAAATTCAACTGAATATAGAATTTGTTTAATTGAAAATGAAAATTCTACTAGGATATGCTTCGGTTGAACCGCCTCGTGTAAACAATATCATCAAATTTTGACTGTGTAATTTGGATTTGCCAGATGTGAAAAATTGAACAAAAGGGGTCGTTTTGTTAACGACCACTGGTACGCGCGACACAGTTATTCTCGTGTGTTGTATGCCATAAGAATACACGAGTTTAAAATTGAGCGGTTTTCCATGACGATTTTTTTCCACGACTCCTTGTAGCTAAAGTGTTTCGAGTGTAACTAGCTTTGCATAAATAGATTAACTAATGCAGTGGCGCATTCAGGTTTTTTCTTTCTCTGTCTCTCACAAGCAAATGAATACCCCAAACAGTACTATAAAAAAAAAAAAATTAAGTAAATTCAAAATAAGTTTTAAGAAAAAACATTTTACTAATATTTAATATCATATGTTATAATAAAGATAGTTTAAACTTAAAATTAGTGTCAACAAGTAGTTGTGTAATAAAAATGTATTTATAAATACACAAAATTAAACCAAGTATACAATTTTATTAAAATAAATTATATGATGAACTATTTGTCATCCTAAAACAAAGAAAAACTGAAACAATCTTTTTTGTGCATAACTATTCTAAAAATCATATACGTGCGATCCTAATATGTATAATTTTGTATATCTTTATATTGTAAATAAGAAAAATATTTTTTTAAAAGAGTTATTCATAAATTAGAATCCATACCATATCATTAAACAATTGGATAATTTGGTTAAACTTTTATTATGCTTATTCAAAAATGTTTATAATAGTGAATTTAAGTACCCAAGACAGACTTCAATCTTTACTGATTTCAATTATGCTTGATTCAATCTAAATTGAGTTTTTTATTATATTCATTGAAAAAATTATTAAATAAAAATAAAAATTATTTACTCACGACACTATATCATTATATTATTATTATAGTTATATATTTTAGCTTCGATGCGAAGCTGAGAAGGTATTAATTTTACTATGATGTGTTTTTTTTTTTATTTTTTATTTTTTTGTGTCTGTGAACGCTCAATCTCAGCTCTCGCT
>NW_026101770.1:0-1457 GCF_025091365.1 Daktulosphaira vitifoliae
AAAAAACGTATAAAAGTACCTTGTATTATAGTTTTATATTAAATTATTAAGTTCAGCCATAAAAATCTTACAACTCTATGGTTACTTATGAGTACTTAAACTATGCTTTTTAAAAACATATTTTTTATTAAAATTTACTATATACTCTTTTGATTATTAAATTTTTGCATCAATATATTTTTATTAAATTTTTTATTATTACGTAAGTTATAGAGCTTTGAATTTTCTAATTTTTGTTTATTGAAAATATCTTTAATTTACATTAATTTTAAGTATGCACAAATTTTTTGTTATAAGCTCCGAGTTATATAATAATGAAAGCTTTAGTACCATTGCTAGAAGTGAATCTAGATACTTTTTTTTCTCCCATAACTTTTTTTATACATTTTGACTCTTTTCATGTTTATAATTGGGCTTTTTGCTAAAAAATAGTCGCACAATTAATAAAAAAAAATATGGGTGTTCATTTATAACTGAAAGATGATAACTTTCAAAGTACTTGTTTAAAAGTTGTTTTCGACCTGTCATTTTCTTATTTCTATCACTTTTTAATATTTAACCTAGTCCCACATCGTCGATTAAAAAGCCTTTTGCTGTAAGTAATACTTTTGCAGAAAGTGACACTAACTATATAGTTCTTTAGAAATACTCTGTCTATTCTTTATATTATTTTCATTTAGTGATAATATAATTTTATATCGTTTTATTAATGATTAAACTTGTGCTGTAAACTACCTTAATGTAATAGTTATAAAAAAATATATGTAAGCGCCAAAATATGATTTAGCTACATTCCTATTAAATTGAGTAAATATTAATTGATGTTACAATTGTTGTGTTAATCTTTGTAACGGTAGGGCCCTTAGTATATGGTTACTAGTTACCCACTGCCTACGGGAACACTAAACAGTGACTTACTAGCCGAGCCAAGAATAAGACATCATTTTTTAGTTAAAAATTACTAAAAAAAAAATTCATGTATAATATACTAATTTAATTATAAATTTATTTTAATCAGGACATGTATATTAAAAAAAAAAACAGGAATGTACCTTATTATTAGATTCAAAGACAGAAAAATAATAAAATTCTATACCTTTTTACCTCGGTAGTCAAGCGATGAGAGAAGGTCGTTCACTTTGTAAAAGCATGTAACAACTGGTGATGATGATGCCGGGTGGTGTCTACTTGGAACTGGTTCATAAGGAGTTATATAAATATTGGGGATGTACTTATGTGTGGTCATCTGTCACAACAAACCGGGTATTGACCACTGGACCGGTTAAATTGTANCTGACCACTGGACCGGTTAAATTGTATACGGTTAGTTTTAAAATTGTGGGCACATGCTAAACACCTACTGCTCATATATCATTCTGATGTCCAGATGATTAATTTAAATTTGACACGACTTATGTCGCCTTGTCAATTGTATAAATTGTGTAGCATTACAGCAT
>NW_026101771.1:0-1456 GCF_025091365.1 Daktulosphaira vitifoliae
TTTTTTTTTTCATATAATTTAATTCATTTTTTATGAATTATAATAACTATTAAGTAAATTGAAAAAAAAATGTCTATTTTATTGTATATTTTAGGGGTAAAATTCCAAATTAAATAGAAACCAACTATTATTTTTTACTATAAAATATTCTGGTCTATTATAATATGTAAAATGGACTAAATAAAATGTTGACTGGTCGATAAACAATTTTGTAATATTATTTTTTGAGATATTAGCATTTTAAGATACAGAAAAGATGAGGAGTGCGGTAGTGCTTGACAGCGCTCTATTTTTATCATAACGCACAGATAAGAATGCTCTACGTTGCGCACCCCTCTCACCTATATCTAAAATTATACCAACTAATAATAATATTATATAATTGGTTATCAATCAGTCAAAATTTTATTTTGTACATTTTTTATAAAATGATATAAAGATAATTATAGGCTCCCATTTAGTTTTCAAAATTTATCCTAATATTTACCTTTAGAAATCATTTTTCTTACAAAAAACTTGATAATTACTGTGATTTTTACGAAAAAATAATTATTTGACGAATAGATTAGGGATAGTAATTTTAATAAATCTCATTGCATAAATACACATACATACACACGAAGAAAGTTAAATTCATTACTGATGGTATTTAATTTATACCTTTTACTCAAAATGATTCTATCATATCGTTATTGTGTCAACATAGAATTTTAGATTCCATTTCATCATAAAGTTAGAAACTGAACGTAACATAATATATGTAAAGTAGACGTTCTATAAAAAAGATAACCTTAAATAACCTTTAAATAAAATATTCAAATGCAAAAAATTATACTTAAAATAAATTAACAGTTTGCTCATCAAATCATCAAAGCTAATTTAAAACTATGAAACGCTCATGCTTCATTATATATCATAATAAATATAAAAAAATGTTATTTCTAAAACTTAAATCATTTTACTTCGAACTCCTCTGAGCCTATGAATTAATTATTTCCGTCTATCCTTCTAAACATTGAAAATTATCTACCTCACCTTAAATGTTAATTTTTGGTTTTCGTGTAAAATTCATTCTGTTAAACTATGAAAATGAATGAATTTTGTTTAGATTATTCCAAATTTAAATATAATTAACCGTAAAAAGGAAATTATTATTTCTTAATATTTGTACTATACTAATTATTAACATTCGAAAAAATCCTTAATAAACATACACGAATTAAATTTACGCAGTAACATGCCTAAAAATTAAAAATGTAGTGGGAGTTACTGTAAAAATATGCTACTCCTAAAATTTTTTTTAATAATCAGATATTATTTGACTGTGCTTACTGTGTAAGCAGTTGGGTTCCTCGTTTGAGTAAATACTATCTTGGACATCATGTTTAAATGACTAAAAAAAATAAGAAAACATTTAAGTAAAAAAACAAGCGCAGTGGCATATTTAGAACAAAAA
>NW_026101772.1:0-1455 GCF_025091365.1 Daktulosphaira vitifoliae
AAAAACTATAGTAAATTATTTAAATCTGGGAATCCTGGACTTATGTTATCAAGAATATCGTTATATTTTCGAAATATATCAAAATCAATGAACCGAATATATTTTAATTTGGTTGCGTTATGTCATGCAGGCTTACTTTTAGTAACGGATTTTCATAAATTTTTTAATGAAATATAACGAATTTAGTAAAAAAAAAAAATTTGAATTTTGAATTTCACTTTAAACTATTAAATATTGTTTTATACATGGTTGATCTTATTAAAATCAAAAAAATAGTTTACTTTTTTAATAGATTTAGTTGAAATAATGTTTTTGCTAATCTAGTTTGAAGATAACTTTTTATTAGATTATAAATCTAAAAATGAATGTTAATATATTGTACTATAAATATTTAACATGATTTTGATGTTGAAGTTAATGAAAAAAATAGGTTGAACAACAAATTATGTTAGTCTTATATTTTTCTAAGTGTTTAATTATTGATTTTATTTGAAAAATCTTGGATTTTATTTAGGCATTTGACACGATTTTTAAACCCTTCAGCTTTAATATTACACTATTTCTATAGAGTATACTTTTTTTACTAATATCCAGTTTGATTTTATGTGTTATTGTATCTGGAGGTTTCAAAATGTTATTTAATTCCTACGATCTTCCCACGTGAGACCTACGCGTACTTATTCTGTACGCTTAATAAGAAATTTCACATAATTCTTATTGTCGACGTTCTGTTCTTCAGCGATTTAAAATTATGTAGTGGTCAATTAAAATAATTTTATAGACAAAAATTGTGTTATATTATAATTTTATATCTTAACAATGTTCAAATTATTTTTTGTACTGAGTTAAAGTTTAATAATTTTTTGTCAGATAAATCTGCAATTTTACTTAAATAATTTTTTTCAAGTACAATAATATGAAACGTCTATATCTAAAATTATTTGACTTTAAAAAGAAAAAAGAACATTATTAAGTAATCTGTTTTAAATAAAACATGTAATCTCAAGAAATGGAGCTTTCTTATATATTGTCAAGTATTTATTTACGTTTTTTTTTTATATTAGTTTACCTTAGTTATAGTTACAATAAATTCATGCTATATATTTTATTTATTTTTTGGCTTTTAAATAAAGAGTTGAATAAACGATGGATTAACCATTTAAACACTAAATATTTCACTGTAAATTTGTTAGAAAATGTTTTTATTTTATATACTTCAAATCCATAACTGTGTAATGGACATTTTCATACATGATGGTGTATTTAAAAGCGTATAGTGGCCCAATACTTTTGATTATTATTTTTTCAAAATATTGTTGTTAAATATAAATATTATCCAAATGTTAAAATTGAAACTTGGTTCTTTTAGTTTATTAGATTAAATTTTATCAACAAAATATAATGTATACTCGATTGATTTAAAACATGGTAAATAATTGTTTGGATAATGTCAGG
>NW_026101773.1:0-1455 GCF_025091365.1 Daktulosphaira vitifoliae
ACAAAAATTATTCCCTTAATGTCAAAGAAAACAATGAGCATTGCTTTGAATTTCGACTTGCTCATTCGTGCTTTCTTCATTGTTGGCGAAGTTAATGTCTTCCAATGCATAGATTGCTTTTTAGTTTCAGGATCATATGTAAAAATTCACATTTCATCACAGGTAATGATATTATTTATAAAAGATGGATCATCTTTGATAATTTTTAAGGTGTCAGAACAAATTTCTTTGCGATTGAATTTTTGATCAATCGTCAAATTTTTAGGGACCATTATAGCTCACAATTTTTTCATATTTAAATTTTCAACTAAAATTTTACGAACACTATCTCTATCAATATTTACCATCTCTGCTACAGCTCTAACACTTAATTGACGATCTTGCCGAATAATTTTGTCAATTTTTTTGACTTTTTCGTTTGTTGAACATGTGGTACGACGTCCAGAATGATCATCGTCTTCCACGTCCTCTCTTCCATTGTAAAACCGTTTGTGCCATTAAAAAACGTGAGCTCTTGATAAACATTCTTCACCATAAACTTCACATAACATACGAAATGATTCTGCGGCAGTTTTTTTAATTTAACAAGAAATTTAATGTTAACACGTTGTTCGATTTTTATATCTAACATTTTTCGGCAGTATAGTCGAATTTGCACTAATAACAAGGTTACTAACGTATAAGAAAGTTAAACGATTTCAACATTGTTTATAGTACTTTTAGATAAGTGTTTCCTAATCATATTTCAATAATAGTTTTATAGATAACGTTAATAGTTTAGGATATATTTAGAAAGTCTCGTTATTTTATTGTCACACCTCGTATAGACAAAAATATTGAAAAATTACTCACACTATTACTTTTTAAAACAAAATTTCGATTTTTTAAATAACTTAAGGTTATTTCATATAGTTTTATTGGGATATTTTTAAATTGTTAAATAATTAGCTCATTTATATTATCCTGTTCTATGTTTAGTTCTTTTAATCTTTAAGAAAATCAATTGGTATATTTATCGGAACACTCGGAAATAAGACTACTACGTCAAAAGAGCATCAAATTACCTGTCATTATTTTGAATTGTATAACCAGATAATTTTTGAACAAAGTCAATATTATTTTTAACTGTTAAGCTATCGAATTTTTGAATTGTTGAAAATACCCTAACTAAGTGTTTAACAAATTGTAAGTCGAAAAATTAATATTTGACACAATAGATCTCATATTATTTCCTGGTTTATGTATTTTTGGCAAGGTTATAGTTTAGGTATTAGTAGGAACTGTTGAATTATTCCAAAAACAACATGAACTCTTATTTACTTATTTATATCCTGATTACAAGTTTAATGTTTTTACCAATAAATCATGAATAATTACTTATTACAGTAATTAAATTTAGTATGAAATTGATATTTAATAATTTAATATTGTAATTTTTATGGGGCAATTATAAAA
>NW_026101774.1:0-1455 GCF_025091365.1 Daktulosphaira vitifoliae
CAAATAATATACCTAATATCTAAAATAAATGTTTCCAACGAAAAAACAGCTACCAACTGCACTGTATCTATTAAATTTACTTACGTTTATGAAAAAAACTCAATTTAGTGTTTACATTAAAAGTCGATAAAAAATCATTTCCTGATCATAATTTTTAAAACAAAAAAAAAGTTGAATGATTTTATTCGTTATAGACTTGTTCAAAAATATCGAATTCTCTATAGTACATGAAATGTAAATAATTCAGAATAAATGAATATAAATCGAAAAATTAATTGGCATAAAAATCCACCCTTCTTTTAGACGTTAATCTGAAAACACCGTTTATCACTTAAGGTCAGTAGCACTTGATTGTATTATGATCTAGTTACATTATTATTATTAATATTCTAGCAACAGCAAACAGGTAAGTAAATCGCCTTTCAACGCACAAACAGTGTAAAGTGAACCATCCGTTTCCGTTAAATTACTCGCATGTGTCATAAGTTCAACAGCATATCATAATTTATAGATTGCACGTGAAACAGCCAGAGGCTTTTAGTTGAGCGATCAGTAATCGTGTTCGTTCAATACACGTAATATATACGTCGACGTGCTAATTAATTTGCGTGAACTTCCCTACAACACCGTATCACGACTCCGGAAGCTTCTGGCATGACTCTGATCTGTGTTCGTGGTTATCTAATAGTTACAATTGTGTCACGTGAGAGCACAAAACGTGTCCAGATACGCCCGTCATGACCCCACATATTTTAAAAAAGTCACGTGAACGTTTTTTCTAAAACACCCGCTCGACGTTTGGGTGGTAAAAGATATTCTTCGTTGCTCAAGAATGAATAATTTAACGTTGATATTTTAAATTCATAACATGCTGTAATACCAGACATTACTTTTGATAGTAGACGATTGATAACATACTGTCTAATAGTTGTCACCGAAACAATGAATTATGATGATTATGTCATGTTGATTTTGAACTACTAATGTTTATTGAATATAAATTTCAAACACATGTAAATATCCTTTAGCAGTAAAAATGTTTAAAATGATGTGAATTTTTTTTTTTATGCTCAACCTCCTCTCAGCTATATGACTTAACTATTGTATTAGAGAGGACGGGAAAATCTATCCAGCTCGGCGGTACTGAACCGATATTTCCGCACTGAGACAAAACTTGTTTCTAATTGAACTACATAGTCTACCTTTTTAATGATTAATTGAGCAGTGGTGCAACCAGTGAGTTTTATAGTGAAGGGAGGGTTACTTTATTTTTCAAGTAACAATAATTAAAATTCATTTGACGAGCAAAAACAAATGGTCGCATACGATAATTTTAGACTATAATCATTACGTAAGGAGGAGTTACATTTTGTTCCAAAATCCGCATTACAAAAATTACTTTCAGATAAAAAAAAAAAAAAAAATTATTAAATATATAAATATTGTGATTTTTCA
>NW_026101775.1:0-1455 GCF_025091365.1 Daktulosphaira vitifoliae
ACTTTTGATACAATTTTGTAATATGTTGCGAGTATTATTAAATTTTACACAGCGTGACTCAGATCTAACTGATAACTTTTATATGATATATAAGGAGAAGATGCAGTTTTGGGACTGTTAGGATTTTTTTCTCCCTCACATAAAACTACCGTAAATGTCTTTTTTACAACACGAGTAGCATGTGCATAATCCTACAATGTTACCAATACACACATGTTGGATTGTTTGGATTTGAATTATAAAAAAATTATGTTCAACTAGGGAAATATGGAGGAAAATGAACACCTGGGGAAATGAGGGTCAGCCAGTAACTTATAAATGTTGTCAGTTACATCTAACACACTCTGTATACATCAAGGTCATTATATTTTAAACACAAAATGTTTAAAACATCAAAAATTTCATTATTTTTTTGACAACACTGATAGACAAATAAAAGTTGATTCATTTATCATAACCCATTTAATTAATCGGAAAGTTAAAATTTTTAAAGATAATTTTATTATTGATAACATCTAGTTCTATGATTTTTATTCGAATTTTTTTAGTATACATGAAGTTGGCCGATCCTAAGTATTTGGGATTAAGGCGAGGAAAAAGAAAAGGAGTATGTTTGAAGTACTGTCTATCACAAATTTTCAATAATCCGTCCAGCTCTAAAAACAAGTTATTTCAATATAAAGTGAAAACTAAAAATATTATGAATGTGATCAAGCTTTCATGGATTGTCTTGTTGCTTGAAGTACTTAAGAATTTATCCATGTTTAGTTGCAGCCACCGACTAGCAAACATCACTCTGAAGATGGACTCTGCCATTAGTCCGAAACGTCAGAATTTAACTGCAAACATGGATAAATCCTTAAGCACTAAAATGATTCAGTTTTTGAAGAAAATTATTCATACCAATTTTTTAAAGCCTGTAAAATATTATTGTAATTAAAGTACTATACTTAAGCAAATAATAATAATAATGAATCTAATATTCTTTGTTGTTATTAAATAACTTAAATATCTTTTGAATTTTATAAAATCAATAAAAAAGAAACCTATTTGTTAAAATTCACTATCATTTATTGTCAAGTAAAAGAAAGCCTTTTTTTCATTATACGAATAATAGAAAAAATTCTAAATCCCATTTTTGCGAAAAAGTAGCTTTTGGATATAAGCCACAAAATTAATGCTCACAATACAGAAGTATAAAACATAGTTAATATTTTAGAAATTGAAAAATGTTCATGGACATATACTATTATCTATTAATAGATATATTTAACAGTATTTTTCGGTTTATGTGCAACCACATGACGGGAATAAAATAATGTTATAATTAATTTCAGTATTTTTTAATTTTACGGTTGGGATATAGAAGAACAATTGATAGACAAAATAATTTCTTTAATATTTCAGTACATTTCAAAACATTTAATTTCTATAATTTAGAAATATAAAAACAAT
>NW_026101776.1:0-1455 GCF_025091365.1 Daktulosphaira vitifoliae
GCAAGATATCTGACCGCGATGCTGTGCATTTAATTATTTCTACTGCTGAAGCATTAGGTAATAACGTATCAAAGTTAATAAGCAACCGATCAACTATTCGACGGGAAAGATTATTTTTTAGTGAGAGAAAGGTAAATGAAATAAAAAAAATTAAATTTCTGGATAAAAATAGTCTTGTCTTGCATTGGGATGGAAAACTACTTCCAGGCATTATAAATAGAGCTAAANCATTGGGATGGAAAACTACTTCCAGGCATTATAAATAGAGCTAAAGTTGATCGATTGCCAATCTTGGTATCATTTGAGGGAGTAAGTCAATTACTTGGGTTCTCAAAAATTGAGAGTGATTCTGGCGAGAATCAATTAAATGCAATTTTTGATTTAATAAAGTTTGGGATGTAAAAAATAAAATACAGGCCTTGTGTTGTGACACAAAAGCTTCTAATACAGGTCGCTTAAATAACGCTTGTATATTGCTTAAACAACTCTTAGAGCGTAATGTGTTGAATTTACGATGTCGTAGACATATTTTGGAATTAGTACTAAAAAATGTTTTCGAGGTTAAACTTAATTTATGTACAACTGGTCCAGATGTATCAATTTTTAAAAATTTAAAGAATGTTTGATTAGTCTAGATTTGTTGAATTTTGATATTGGTATCAATGATATAATTATAAAAAATGCAGTTGAACACACTAAAAATAACGTAAAAAAATTTTAATTGGAAACATTAATAATTCAACAATGTAAAAATTACTACAAAGAATTTATGTGCTATTTTTATGGGTGCAACACCCCTTAATGGTGTAAAATTTCACTTTCCCTAATGTTTTTCATCATGCTAGATGGATGTCTAAAGCAATTTATTCGTTAAAAATATACATGTTCAGAAAACAGCTTAAAATACGAGAAGAACATGCATTTCGTAATATTTGTGTATTTTTGGTAAAAGTTTATGTCAAGGCTTGGTTTAAGGGATCTATTGCCATACAATCAGCATTTAATGATTTATGTTTCTTAAAAGTTTTAATTAATTATCCTGATTCTTTTATATCTAAAGCTGCAACACAGAAATTTACCGGACAGTGTACCGGCAGATATTAAACTAAAAATGGTTGAGGCATCAAGAGAGACATCACAAAAACAAGATAAAAAAAATTACAATAAACCTAAATGATACTAAACTATTTAAAAAAAAAGAACTTGATAGCTTTTTTGGAAACTCATCCTCATAGCTAGGTTGAAAATCCTGATTTTCAAAATGGTTTGAAAGTTTTATCTAATCCTCTTGTGACAAACGATATAGCAGAGAGAGGTGTAAAACGTATTCAAGAATTCAATGAAATATTAATTAATGATGATGAACAAAAACAATTTCTACTACAAGTCGTTAATGATTATAGATCACAATTTGGAGATTGTACTAAAAATTCATTGATGAATAATAACAATTAA
>NW_026101777.1:0-1455 GCF_025091365.1 Daktulosphaira vitifoliae
CGACTAAATTTCTGAAGTAATTAAGTTGACAATCCTTAGCTGGAAGATCACGATATTTACGAGACATAATATAGTAAAATGTATTCAATTCTTGAAATACCGTCGCATATAAATTACTCAATATATGTGCAGCATTATGGGCTTTATCTTCATTCAAGTGACATTGTGATTTTTTACTTGGATTTGGACCCAAAAGACTTATGGCATTTGGATTCCTGATATATTTTATTATTTCATTCCATCCCGGCTTTTCTAATATTTCATCTAATTTATCTGCTGAATTTTCAAGCACAGCACTACTCCACAAATAAATTTGTATGATAATGTGTGTCCATAGAATGAAATGCATTATTTGTTTGATATGAATAATTTCAAAAGTTAATCGTACGTTTAAGACTTCTATATAACATATGAGCAATTTATACACAATTTTACTAAAATTCTACCATTATATTTAAAGAAAATTATTCATGTCATTATTAAAATAATATTTGAATTGAAAAACACGTATGTAATTCAAGAATAGTTAATTGTAAATATAATATACATTTGTGTTTGCAAATCATAAATAATATAGTATACATTTTATATTATTTATTCATTTATTCATAAAACGGGACGAGCCCAATATTTTACAATTTAACAAAGATATTTTAGAAGCTTATGATATAATAATTAATTAAACTAAAACAACTGACAAATTGCAATATAACAAAATTGCAAAATATATGTACATAACCATATTTGATACAAAGGTGAATTTTAATTTAACATGAAAAAAATAAATAAATAAATAGAAATAACAATAAAATAAAATGGAATTGAATATACATTATTAAATAAGGGGACTGAAACTTGGGCTAAGGTAGAACAAAGGAAGGGTCGGTATTAGCGATTCTCATCAAGCGGATTATCGGGGAGTTTAGAAAGTAATTTGAGGAGGAAAATGGAATTTGGAAGGGGTATTGGAACGCGTCAAGCGAGGAGGAACTTTAAGATTTATAAGGGATAGTAAATCAGGAGAATCAATATTGTTTGAAAGGAGATCTAATAAGAATTTGCGATTTAAGACATGCCTACGATCGGCGAGACTGGAAAGGTTAAGGGAATGGAGTATAGGAGCATAGGAGTGAGGAGGATATTGGATATTGAGCTTAAAAGCAGCAAAGCGCAGGAACTTCCGTTGTACACGTTCCAACATTTCGCTGGCACCAGAAGTAGGTGGGTCCCATAAGACACATCCNTTGGCACCAGAAGTAGGTGGGTCCCATAAGACACATTCATATTCAAGAATAGGGCGAACTAGTGCACAATACAAGGCTTTTAGGGGGGAGATAAAGTGAAATTCTTGGGCTATGCGGAAAATAAAACCCCGCATTTTTAGTGCCTTACAACATATTTCTTGAATGTGTTTTATAGGACATAGTGTACGAGTAAGGGTAAAACCCAAGTCAC
>NW_026101778.1:0-1455 GCF_025091365.1 Daktulosphaira vitifoliae
GCGAAAGTGCCGCGATATTATGCGAAGATTATTATTACTGTGTTTATCTTTTCGGTTTGTTTTATTTTTGTTAAAATAATCGGTTGTCGTTCATTTAATAAACGGCCCACGGGTCTCTACCCTCAAACCAGTGTCGACCACATTTTTGCGACGTAAGTCGTGTCAATATTATAAACTTAATATATGTTTTTAACTATCACAATGAGAATAGTCTTTATTTTAATAGGGTGAGAACTGTAAGAGTTGTTAAAATTTTTATTTATAGAAAAGCGGAGTGTTCAGGCTGGGTAAAATGATTCTTAATCAATGAACAATCGTGCTCCATTACTTAAAATTATAAAACTTTTTAGAATATATATCCAAAACTAGTGTAAAGTTATACATTTGTACATAATTAATTAATTAATGTAAATCCCATTTTAAAATATAACTTAATATTTTACACGTTGGTATTGAATCAGTACTTGAAAAATGGTAAATTGTATTCTCTTTTTTTACTAATCTAATTTTTCTTCTTTCTTCTAGGGTGAAAATTTTTTATCTAGTATGCTCACATGCACTTTTTTCTTTTGTTTTAATAGAAATTAGTTTTCTTCTTTAATTTTTATGCTACACGAAGCATTTTAATGTGCAATGTCGAAAAAATCATACATGATTTGTAATTTATTCAAAATTATTTTGTTTAAATTTTTCATTTTTTTTTTTATTTTTCAAAAACTATGCCTATTTTTATAAAGTCATGGATTTTCACCTTTATCTTAATAATTTGATCATCAATTACAAAAGTAGCACTGTCAAGAAAACTAATGGAGATTAGCCTTTTATAAAAAAAGAATCGTAATTAATCAATTAGCAATAGAAGTTTGCTAGTTATTTTGAATTTACAGAGAGACAATTAGTGATAAAACCAACAACATCCGTGTCTCACTTGAATCCAATACTTAAATATTAAAGTATAAAGAGAACTAATTTCAGTCAATTAATAATACAATTTTTTTCAATTTTTATGATACTCAAAGCAATGTGCAAAATCGAAAATATCATATAATTCCATCATACCTTCTAATTCTTTTAGTCTACAAATTAGCTTCGATGCAAAGCTAAATTTTATTTATAAATCATTTTACTATGATGTGTTTTATTATTTTATTTTGTGTCTGTTACCACTTTTTCTCAGCTCTCATCAATCCGATTTCTTTCAATGATACGCCAAACAATCTCAAATCGTTTCTATTCGAAGACNTCAAACAATCTCAAATCGTACCTATTCGAAGACATTACTCTCAAAAATTGAAAAAATTTTCATCTTTCCCCGTTAAAGGAGGAAATCTCCAAAAAAATTACTAATTACTAAAATTACTAATAATTTTATTAACATTTTTTAATTCGAAATTTATCAATTTTTTTTACTTAAATCTGCTAAAACTTTTTCAAAAAAGACTAAATCAATATAAT
>NW_026101779.1:0-1454 GCF_025091365.1 Daktulosphaira vitifoliae
CACAAAATTACTACATTTTCGTTATGTATGATCCTTTTAACTTTGCTTCTTTTTGATTTTTACACACTACGATGTATTGATAGCGTTGCAATTTCATTTATCGAGACTCTAGAGAATCTATGTATTAGTTATTATAGCTTTGATTTAATTAAATGATCAGATAATAGTTAAAGTATACTTTGTTGAAACGCTAAATGGTCAAATATTATAAATGAATATCAGGTGTCTAAATACGATGAGCTATAAGACATAAAAACATAAAAGTTTGATACAATTATTGTCTAGTGCAGCTTATTACAAAGCAGCTTTGTATTTTTATTCGAATGTTTTTTTGTAAATTTTTCAAGCAATCTTTTGAAAAATCACCAACATAATAAAGGGTCTAACCGGGTAGTATAATATTTAGCTTTTAGAGACCATTACTGAAATCGTTTGAAGTGACTTAGTATCGCGTAAAAGTCAAAAACATTCAACCATAACTTCGTTAGAAAACTATTATTAAATTTATGTTGAACAATTCAATAAACAAGTGTTCAATTGTTATATAATAAAGTATGGAACATAATCGAGTACTAATGTGGTTGAAGGCAGCTAACGTCGTTTATGGCAGTAAAAGAATGAAAATTGAAACTATAGGCTTAATTTGCTGTCAATATTGGAAGTGCGTTTATTTCAAAAAACTTTTTCGTTATAAAGTTCGAATAATGAAAATAATATTAACTAGAATTTTATGGAAGCTCTTGTTTCAATACATAAAAATGATATTTATTTAGTTTAATATTTTTTTGAGTATGATTTCTGAGATAGACTCATTATTTCTACTATTATTATTTTTACTTTTTAATAAAATGGATTTTTTAAGTATTACGTCTATTAAAAGATGTGTATTAAAAATAAATGTTAAAACTCCATTTTAATTTCAATTCAAAATAATCAAGTAATTAGTTTTAATGTTATGTGTTTATCTATTAGTAATATGTTTTTGTTTGCTAGATCTCTTATTTGGTTCATTAATATACTATTTATAAAATACCATAAACTAGAATGTAATCCGAAAATGTTTTTGTTTATATTTTAAATATATACAACATTTTAAAGTATCAATTAAATTTGTCACATCAAATAAATCACACTATACAAATATGCTTTTTTCATAAAATCTTTATACAAAACACACTTATACTATATAAAGAAATTATACTAAACCCAACAACTCTGTTATAACAATGACAAAGCGCAAATAATTTTATACACATCTAGTGAAAAATTGGTTCTTCTTATTTTTTTGCGTTGTAGATAGAATTTTATATTTTTCGTGCAAACGAACTGTAAAGTTGCAATGCATTCTTTAACACGCGATCATTTTTTGCTGTGTTTACGTATTTTTATGATAGAAACGGCATCTTTATTTCTACCACGTATCACGCACACATGTAATACTTAACGATATTGCC